>NC_073696.1:86395880-86695880 GCF_029784165.1 Wyeomyia smithii | reverse complement strand
CAGAATGATGATTGAGGATGATGGCAGAGTGGTGGACCCGGGAACTGCAAGGCAGCTGGTAAGGACGACATTCCAGCTGAACTACAGCGAACAGCTGTATCGTGCCTTACACCGGATCATGCTAAGTGGTGGTCCAATGAAGAAATGCTTTCGGACTGGTTGGAGGGTCTCAGATGTCTGAAAGGCCACCGTCTGGACTGTAGTAATTATCGGGGCATACCCCTTCTCAACACCGTTTACAAAATTCTCTCCCGTATTCTGTTCCATAGACTGAGGCCGTTGTCGGAGGCCTTTGTTGACGATTACCAATGTGGTTGTTGAGGGAGACGCTCCTAAATTTCGAGAATTCAACCTGCAGACGCACCGTCTTTTCATTGACTTTAGGGGAGCGTACGAGTAAATTAATCTCTCAGATGGTCTCGAGGTACGATGCTCGCCTAACAAGCCAGTCGTGGTAGGTTCGAGTCTCGGCTCGGGAGAGACTGTTAGTGTCAGTAGGATCATAGCGCTAGCCCCGCAATTGTCCTGTACACTAAAAAGTCGGCTGCGAAGTCTGTGTATAAATAAACAGAAGGTCGAGATCCGAGTCGGAATGTAGCACCAAGGCTACGCTTTGCTTACACTATAGTAAAGGGAAATGAGTTATGGCGAATTATGCTCGAACATGGTTTCCCAACAAAACTAATTAGGCTGATACGTGCCACCCTTGAAGACTCTACATCATGCGTCAGACTAGCCGGTGAGATATCGGACCTTTCGTGACGTTGCCATACGGAGGGCCAGCGTGCAAAGAAGCAGCACCACCATTACAAATTCTCACATGTTTCTAGGTTTTGCGGACGACATCGACATTATTGGTATTAACCGTAGCGCAGTGGAAGAGGCCTTCGAACCTCTCAGGAGGGAAGCTGCTCATAATTAACTCTGCCAAAACGAAATACATGGTGGCTGGTAGAGAACGTGGTAGACCGACGGATGTTGGTGCTGAGGTGGTGTTAGATGGGGAAACTTTTGAAGTAGTCGACGAATTTATTTACCTGGGTACATTAGTGCCATGTGACAAGGAGGTTAGCAATGAGATAAAAAGGCGAATAGCAGCTGCAAACAGGGCCTTTAACGGATTGCGTAACCAGCTGGAGTCTCGTAGTCTACAAACCCGTACTAAACTTGCACTCTACAAAACACTAATTCTTTCCGTGGCCCTCCATGGCCATGAAGTCATCGGCGAGCTCTTGTTGTTTTTGAGCGTAGGGTTTGCGTTCAATCCTTGGCGGCAAACTAGAAAATGGTGTTTGGCGCAGACGCACGAACCATGAAGTGTACCAGGTGTACAAATCGGCGGATATAGTTAAGCGGATAAACCAGGGCAGGTTGCAGTGGGCTGGGCATGTTGCTGGAATGCCGAAAGAACGACCAGTGAAGACTATATTTAGCAGAAATCCCGACGGAGGCCGTTGACTCCGAGGCAGGCCCCGCACTCGTTGGATGTATGCTGTCGACGAGGATGCCCGCGTTTTTTATTTGTTTGTCATTCTTTTTGGGCACGCAGAAAATATTCAGTTTGTCGAACTTAGTCGAGTGTTCATTTGGGTGGCAACAGAAATCAACTTTTCAAATTTCGCCTATAAGTAGTGCTCAAAAGTTCGTCTTCTCAATATTTTAGCTCAATCGGACCTTGGGAACAAGTAATCGATAAAAAGGTAGTAGTAGTGGTAAACAGGGTGAGACCGCCCAGCGGGATGAGACCGTCCACCGTAGTTTTACTACCAAGTTATATAATAATTGAAAATTTTCTTTAACATGTTTGTTACAGTATAACAAAGATAACTAGAAGAAGATACCTAACTTCCATATTTTTCATACATTTTGAACACGACCGATTTTCGACGGTTAGTGCTGCCAACTTATGACTTAAATTCTCATAAAATTGTCACTATGAGCAAAACCGATTTATCGTGCATGGTCCGTCATCGAACGTTGAGCTGTTCAGGATTGTATATGAAAAGGGTGTAGCAGTTTGGTCAACTCGACGCTTAAGATAACATGCAGATTAATGATATTGTCATTTTTTGCACTAAATGCTAAAGCCATATTTTTTGCCCTTCAAAGTACAACAAAAAAGTGTGAAATTGAGTATCGGAGTGGGGGCTTATATTGAGGGGTTATATTTATTTTCAAATCCCATTCTACCAAAACTTAAAGTTTGATATGTCGCAAGCCAGGTTTCAGAACCATTGTGCTCATGGTCAGGTTCACCGAGGCACCCGATTGTTGCTTTATTAACCTCGGCAAGAACGTGCTCATAGCGGTTATCAAGAAGTTCTGAAGGCACTGAAAAAAATTGTTTCACCTTACAGCAGCCATGTATTGGCCTTGTCGTCAGTTGATTTTGACGTTGAGTATACATCATATTAACAGTGTAAAAATTAGTTCGACATCTGCTCACGCGCAGCGACAATCATGTCCGATGAGTTCTGCAAGAGTCAGGTATCTTGTTTTAGTCATCTTTGAGTACAATTACATAACATTTTGCACTACTATTTTTTATAGTGCACGAACGGTCACAGAATTAATCAAAAACAACCTTTCAGCTGGCAACCAGTCAATGCGCTGTTGTTTTGCGGCAACGGGACTTAAGGTTTTTCTGTCTAAAAATTTATAGTTTCATTCGTGAATATACGTTTAATCGCTTGCCTGAATCTGTCTTCTTTCGGAAATATCGAAGGCCGTGAGTAATCTTGTAATTTTGACTACTTTTTCGGTGGAATATGAAATTGTTCCACTGGGGGAAAGTCGCCCACCATACATGGGGTTAAACCGCCATGTATACAATTGTCTGTTGTTTTACTTCAACACCCAAATGCCTCGACACTACAAAGTGAATATTTACAGGATCAGTGAAACAATTTTAAACCACATAAGACATCTGTTCTAATCGACCATTTTCGATTTGGTTGAAGCTTTTCTAGTAATATTTTTTTAACGCGACTAATTTTTGAAAAAAGTGAACTTGTGTAAAAATGGTATTAGTGAACAAAAATAATTATAGAGCTAGGATGGTTTGTTTGATCGGTATGACGTCTCCGGCAGAGTTGAAAATAGTAGTCTTTTACTTCCGAAAAAAAATACACTGTAAAAAAAATTCAAAGAAAAGATATAAAAATAAGATTAAAATTTTTTTTATAATTTATTTAAAAAAAAATCATGTTTTTGCCTGCAAAATCTACAAAAGGTAAGCTAAAATTTGATGACAGTTGGGTCATGGAGTAATAGGAATATTAATAGCTCAAATTTTGTAAAGATTTTTTTTTGGGCGGTTTGTTTGATGTATAGAGTCGTTGGTAATTTTGTTCTTCAAAAAAAAAAAAAAAAAAACAAAATAAAAAAATGAATAAAAAATTAATAATTATTATTATTACTCTATATCTAATAAGTCTTCAAAAAATCATTCAGACAGGTTTAATGAGTTTTTATTTTTAGCTCAAAGACAGGTTTATTATAAATTGAATATCTTGAAAAACCCCAATTCTGAAAAATATATTCATTGTGAAAACCACAAAAAATTACCTTAACATTGATTTGAACTTGGATAATCAAAAAATAAAAACCTATATTAATCCACCTAGCGCTCAGACCCAGCCTTTCTCATAAATTTTTTATTGGTAAAAATAGATTTACATGAACGTTTCAATCCATTAAATGTATATTCACTCTTTAGGTTCTAAAATATTGATGTTGTAATCTTTACATATAAAAATGCAGTCTAGTCTGTCTGTCTGTCTGATCCATATAGGCCCGAAAACTACCGGATCGATCGACATGAAAATTTGAATGTAGGGGTTTTTGGTGCCGTTAAAGGTTCCTATGATAGTTTGAGACCCCTCCCTCTTCTGGAAGGGAGGGGTCCCATACAAATGAAACATAAATTTCTGCACAACTCAAGAACAAACCAAGCAAATGAAACCGAATTTGGCATGTGGATGTTTTAAGGGGTAACTAATATGTCCATAATAGTTGGATGAAACACAAATTTGTGCACATCTCGAGAACTAATCAACCAAATGGAACAAAATTTGGCAGGTAAATGTTTTTAGTGGTAACAAATATGTACATAATGGTTTGAAACCCGACTCCTTCTTATATAAGGGAGGGATCCCATGAAAATGAAACACAAATTTCGCACAGCTCAAGAACCAATCAAGAAAATACAACCAAATTTGGTATGTGAATGTTTTTAGAGGTAACAAATATGTCCATAATGGTTTGACGCCCCTCCCTCTTCTGGAAGTACATGTTGCTTCACAAATTTCTGCACATCTCGCGAACTAATCAACTAAATGGAACCATATTGGCAGGTGAATGTTTTTAGTGGTAACAAATATGTTCCATAATCGACCTCAGACAACATTTTGGATTGAAAGATGGCAACTTCCGGTTTCTGGAAAACAGCCGAAAATTGCCGACTTCCACCCAATATAATAATATCCGGATCTAGAATCATACACAGGAGCTAACATCGACCACAGATAGCATTTTAAATACTAAGATGGCGACTTCCGGTTTCTGAAAACAGCAGAAAATGACCAAATACCACCCAATATGAGTTTTTGTTTAACCAGTATGCCGTTCAAAATCCAGAAATTGTCTCCAAATGCCATTATGAAATCCAAAATGGCGACTTCCGGTGTCGGAAAAACAGCGGCAAATGACCAAATACCACCCAATATGGGTATTTCCGGAACCGTAATGATGCACTGGAGCCACAAGTCGACTTCAGACAACATTTTGAATTGTAAGATGGCAACTTCCGGTTTCTAGAAAACAGCCTGAAATGGACGATTCCCATTAAATATTAGTATTTCTGGAACCAGAGAGATGCACAGAAGCTAAAAATTGATCACAGACACAATCTTGAATTTTAAGATGGTGACTTCCGGTGTCTGGCAAACAGCCGGAAATGACCAAATACCATTCAATATGAATATTTTCGGAACCAGAATTACGCCCAGATGACAGAAATTGATTTCACAGGCAATTTTAAAGTCCAAAATGACGACTTTCGGCTTCTGAAAAACAGTCCAAAGTGACCAAATATCACCCAATATGAGTTTTTCTTTAACCAGTATCCTAAATACCATTTTGAAATCCAAGATGGCGACTACCGGTTTGTGAAAAACAGCCTAGAATAAACAAATACTATCCAATATGAGTATCTCTGGAACCAGAATGATGCAAGGAGCTAACAATTGACCTCAGGCATCATTTTGAATTGATAAATGGCAACTTATAGGCAACAGTCGGAAATGACCGAATAATACTCAATATGGATATTTCCGTAATCGAGATGATGCATAGAAATCAAACATTGACCCTGGACACCATTTTGAATTTAAAGACGACCACTTTTTGTTTCTGGAAGACAGCCAAAATCACCTCCCAATATGGGTATTTCCGGTGCCAGATTGATGCCAGAGAGTCTGCTGATAATGACAGAATACCACCCAATATGAATATATTCAGAATTAAGGCGATGTACAGAAGCCAATGTGGTCCCCGTGGTTCTGTGGTTAGCGATGTCGGTCGGCTAGCTCTCCCACACGGTTGTGATATCGGGTTCGATTCCCGATCAGGTCGAGGATCTTTTCGAGCTGGAAATTTTCTCGACTCAGCACTGGGGCACGGTGTATCGTTGTACCTATCCTACACATGCAAAATGTGCCAAAAACAATATCGATAACGAATTCTCTCAACTAATCTAGTTGATCGAGACCGCATTAGCCCCCCAGGCTTGCGTGCGATATTGTTGTTACAGAAGCCAAAAGACGAGGATGTTGTCATTTCGATAAAACCAATCATTTCAAACGATTTGTTATTTGACTTTGATCATACCCTATGGCCGATTCGTCGTGCATTTGCAGACTTCAAACAAACCGCAAGGAATCAATGAACTTGGAACGTTCAAATAGTACGACACCACATTTAAATGATGTTGGGGCCACATATATCGATCAAAGCAGGTATAGTTTTAAATAGTCTTTGAATTTCTCTTCTTTCCATAACTTTTGAGCCACATATCAAATTGTTATGAAGTTTGTTATTTGTAAGTTTGAGAGATGACTCGTTCGTATGACACTAGTTATGTTCAAATAAGTCATGTAATCTTTGAGATAATAGACTTTCGTTGTTTTATTCACAATTGATTACATAACGGTTGCTTAAGTTCGATTATAATCAAATGAAATGGGAACGTGTAGGGCAGCCAAACTTTGAAACCACGTATTCAATCATAATTCATCAGTTAACCCTTAACTAGCCCGCTCATCTGATAATAATAATCAAATCGGTTGTGTAGTTTCTGAGATAATGAACTTTCGTGATTTTCACAAGTCGGCACGTTACAAATGAAGTTACAGTTCGATTACAGTAAAATTCAATGGGGTCTTCTGAGGCAGCTAGACCATTCATTTGACACTAATTAGTAGTCTTCGGAATATGTTCCTTTGCATAGCTAGATTTCACATTTTTAAACATAACAGGCAAAGTAATAGTCCGATTGCAAAACAAATCAAT
Source organism: Wyeomyia smithii (assembly GCF_029784165.1). Lineage (NCBI taxonomy): Eukaryota > Metazoa > Arthropoda > Insecta > Diptera > Culicidae > Wyeomyia > Wyeomyia smithii. The sequence goes on along the minus strand of NC_073696.1, from coordinate 86,689,310 downwards.
TGGGTCTTATGGGGCAATTAGACCTTCCATTTGATACTGATCAGCCATCTCTGAGAAACATGAGTGAGATTAAACAGTCTTCAGAACACGTTTCTTTTCATAACTTTTGAACCACAATTTCAATCTTTATGGAATTCAAAACTTAAAGATTTTCTAGGTAGCCCGTTTTTTTGAGACCAATTTTGTTCAAATCGGTTGTGTAGTTTCTGAGATATTGATGTTTCATGATTTTCACATTTTTAAACATCACCTCTAAACTATAAATCCGATTACAATAAAATTCAATAGGGTCTTATGGGGCAACAAGACCTTTCATTTTCAATTAATTTCATGAAAATCGGTCCAGCCATCTCTGAGAAAAGTGAGTGAGAATAAAAATCTGCACATACACACACACACATACACACACACATACACACACACATACACACACACATAAACACACACACACACATACAGAAAATGCTCAGCTCGTCGAGCTGAGCCGAGTGATATATGCCATTCGGCCCTTTGGAGCACTTTTATACTTTCGGTTTTGCAAGTGATTGCTATACCTTTCTAGGAGAAAGGCAAAAAAGTTGAAACTTAAAAAAAAAAAAAATTTCTAGGTTTTCGAATTCATGAAATACAATTACATAAATCTCCCCACTGTAGGTGATGCTTATCTTCTCGGGTTATTGGAATTTTCAAACTGGGTGTTGCAATACTCAGCTAAGCAATTCCAAACGTATGGTGGGTAGTGTAAACCTATTTTGATTTATTGTATTATTAAGTGTTTATTTTATAATTTTCTAAAATTTAATTTGAAATAACTTTAAAACGGATGCAATCACGTAGTTAATTATTAGGGTTTTCGATTTTTTAAAACTCATGGAATACAAATATTTAAAAATAATGTTGAACTTGTATTTTTTGTGGAACTGAATCTCCTCTAACAAATTAACTCCTTTTTTTGTAAATTAAAATTTAGTGTTAATGAGGAAGTTCTTTAATAATTTTTTTTCATGAATTTTTTGTAAGCTTTTATTAGTTTCCTACAATAAGTTTTCAGACAGTTTTTATGTACAACCAATGGTTTCTAAGCAACAATGCTTTTAACAAAACCTATGTCAAAATGCATTATGTAGAATGACACCCTTTTAGTAAATTAGTCTTGAGTCTGGAAAATTCCTCCACCCGCGGAAAATATTCAGCATACTAAGTTAAATACGTGTGAAAAGTTCCATTCAAATAAAAAATGATCGAATTGATTTTGGCGATTTTTCAGATCATTTGGGATGGAAACGCTCTGTTCCTGAACAGTAGGAATACGTAGTCAGTTCCACCATAACTTTCGTAGACGTACCTATATCTCATATTTCTATTTCGTATATTCATAACGGCTTTGTCAGCATTTCTTTTCTCATCAGGTTTGATTATAACACTTTTGAAACAATAATCCATTCATAGAAAATGTATTTTCTTCGACTTACTGTGTGAAATGGAGCTGCTTCGATTGAGAGAAGCGAAACAGTTCCACTGCTGCGATATTTTATAGGCGAAAGTGAAGACAATGAAACAATTACCGAAGTGTCTTGATGATAGTTTTGTGAAATTCACTGAAGTGTGATGAAATACTATGCAGTCCGTGGTGATATAGTGGTAAACAAATATATCAATATTCTATAAAGTATAATAGAGTGTGGTGCACTCTAATGTATCTGATTGAAAATGACTGAGGGTAACGAAAGTGGATCATTGTTGAAAATAGGCTTTTAGTAATGTAAAAAAGTAAATAACTTCCAAGCTATAGAGTTTTTTTTTTTAAATTCTTCAGAGTACTGAAATCCAGAACCGGAGTTGAACGACTTAAAATACATTTTGATTTCGGTTTTCCATTGGCTTTTTCATCTACCGCTGCATTGATATAGTTTATAATTTTTTTTTTCATCCAAAGAAACACAAAACACCTACCTTAGCGCGGCTTTATCACATGCATCTGGAGTATCGACCGCCGGCAAATTGTCGGTGGCCAAGTCAACATTGTCCATGTCATCCCCGGTGGCAGGATCGGCGCGGCTCACGACGGCGACGGCACTAGACGGTGACGTTCCGGATCCGGATCCGGCCGTCGGTTGCATACTCGCGAGCTCCCGGCTTAGCTGACTGTTGACGTACGCGAGTTCACTTGCCGAGAGTGGTTGCTGTTGCGGCTCGTCCCCCTCCTCCAGTAGCTGGCGCTGCTGCTGCTGCTGGCTCTGATAGTCTGTATCAATGTCAAGTGGTTCCTGCTGCTGAAGCAGGGTGTGCGTGTTCTTTCTGCTGTTGGTACGCCGTACAATCGTCAGACCGCCTTGCTCTGTAAGGAAGGGAGAAACGGAGTCAGAAACATTAGTTAGTAAAATATTCAAGAAAAAAAAAACTTCTGAGCGACATAAATACTTAAGGAATGAGAAATTTTATGTTACTATTCAGGCAATTTCAAATCAAGTTTACTGAGTTAAAATAATATCCAACTTAATATTACCATTTTAATTTTAAGTTAATTTTTACATCCAAATCCTGACAATTCAGCTACCGGCAGACCTGTTTGGACTATCCGAATAAGACTTAATCGCCTTAGTCGCTTAACTGACCCTCAGTTAACAACACTTTAATAAGTTGATTTATTAAAGTTCATTTAAAGCCTTTTCCGTTCTTTGTGTTTTTCAACTACGTATAAAAACCATGAGGGCTTATATCATAAATAATAACTGAAGCTATGTATAAGTGATAGCGGACAATTCATTAAAACTTGAGTAATGGATATGGGACCCGTATGTTTTGTTCGTTGCGGTTAAATGGAAACGTTTAATTATGTCTGTTCGCCAAATCCTCCTCATTTAACATAGCATTAATCTAACTTATCTGCCTGAAACGCTTCGAGTTGGCCACGGTATTGACTTTTGAACATTCTCAATACAAAATCATTCAGAATATAATAGAAAGAGGAACATATAAGTCTATTTACAATTTTTTTTATTATCTCGAATTCATGATGTAAAGAAATTGTAACGACAAAATTATAAAACATTATTTTAGTGAAAGAAAAAAGATCAATATTTCTTCATGCTAATTTGACATTCTTCTTTTCGTTCGCATGATACAGATAAGTTTTCTCTTTAGATTAGAAAAGCGTTTGAACATTTGTTGATTTCTCTCGAATGACCTTTGAAATCAAGTAATCTTGAAAGTTCTATCGGAAGATTTTATAGCTTTGTTCTTGCCTCGTATTTTATGTGTTTTTCCATGTCCAACTTGAGTCAAACAATCAATGCAAGTTTTAGCAAAACGAGCATCCTTTTTTCTGAGTATTCCTAGTAACTTTTATTCGCAGCGTACATTGAGCCACCACAGTCCACGTGCTTGGTTTCTTCTCTCGTTATTTGACAATCGTGAACCGGAATCTTGTGAAACTCTTCGTCTTCTTCGAAGCTGAAAACATCACGGTAGCAGCCACCGTCATAATCAGGGACCAAGCACTCTACTATGTTTTTCTTCTAGAGGTTTTGGTTTGGCTGCAAAATGTGAATGAAAACATTTATATCTTGCATACAAAACATAATATGGTTGAGACTGGAGATTTAAGTTGTTGGAACTTTGCGGTACTATGCGGAGAATGATATTTTTAAAGTAATATAATTTGCAAAATTCTCAAAAATTCTCAGGATTGAAATATTAGTTTTTCAATTCTTTGAAAAATTATTTACTTGCACGACACTGGCGCCGAAAAAAATAAACCATTTTTCTTGGCAGCGACGCAATAAACTCTAGGCATAACATATGTGAACTATAACTTCTCGTTTCAGCACCAAATGGCTGAAACTAGCAGGGGATAAAACTTTATCGCCAATTAATTAGTGAAGTTCCCTCCGGCAGCAGTGGCCTATCGCGGAACCACAGTTAGCTTCGATTATTGCAAGTGGTTAGTTTAGTTACCCCGGGAAGTAACTTGCATTGCTTCCGCGACATAATTGACCGTTAACCTTCGGCTGATGAGCCCCCTGTGTCGTTGTTTGCCTATCGCTTGGCTTGCACACATTCCTGAGCCGGAAACTGTTTCCACTGGGGGAGACGTAGTGTGAGGGGTGTTCAAACGGATTTTGCCAAGGATAATTGTTAATTAACTAAATGGTTTATATAGTTCTCAAAATTGCTTGTCGGAGAGTCCCCAGTCCTGGAGCCGCTGCTGTCGTTAGCGCTTGACACCCAGCGGTATCGGAAAGGATAAACAACGTAAGAGGATGTCGCGTCATAAAGTACGTAGCTAAAACCGTCTGTTAAAATAAGGATGCTACCATAATAACTGGAATAATGGTCATGGCGACTCCACAGGATGCTGCTGTTGGTCCGGACAGCTTCGGTACTACTTTTGCCTTTTGCTAGGGTTATTGTGGAGCTTATAAGGACATTGATGTGTCATGAATATTATTGTGTTTTGCATCAATTACTTTAACTGGTATGACCGGCAATATGCACTGTTGTAACAAAGCCATTATACATTATCCAGAAGAGTGTACACCGCTAATGATTCGCGCCAATGAATATGTAGAGATTTCTTAGTAAAATAATATAAATAAAACATAAAAAAATTATACAGCGACAGATTCCTGGGCACTTGAATGTTCCGATCCGGTCCGCAGCAAATCAAATTTCATGCCCTCAATATAATTACAATATTTTCCAGCGCAGAATTCAACCAATCGTTGGTTGGGGGTTTACCATGCTTATTACCTTCATTGAAAGCATATTTACTCCTGCGTTCCATAAGCATCAAGCATCCTTGGCAGGCAGAACCAATTGTTAGAAGCGCTCTCACTGAACTGACGTTCCGCGAGCATATTTTTACAAGAATGTAGCGCTGTGCCTGGCACGGCGAAATGATTTGCACCCAGTTCCGCTGTACCACTTTTAGCACAATATCATAAAATTACATGTTTATAGTAGCATGCTCCGCGCACCTGGCCAACCAAAGTTCACTTATCTGGTTATGGAAATGTGCTTCTCTTTAACGGGAAGCTGGCTGGATTGTGCAGCAGTGCAAATTATTTTTTAGTGCTTGAAGTACCAGCTTTTTCTATGCGGTAGACTCCAGTAAAAACAAACGAGGTAGACAAGCACACCAGAGTTTTCCCACTGTACCTGCTTGAACCAGCAACACCGTGTGCTCTTGTTGACACGATACTTTATGGTACGCGTAGTGGTTGCAAAGAAAAATAAAACTGCTACTACAAGCTGAGTGGCTTGAATGTTACTAGCTATGAGGAAAGCTCATTCGCGGTTGAAAAAATACAGGAAAGTTAGTGACGCAGTGCAACGGCTCTGTTTACTACAGCTTATGTAACTCTGTGAAAATAACAATAAAATTGTGAAAGGCTCGGATGGTGATGACTTTCTTTTCCAAAGAATTGGTTAGTTTGGCTGTTTATTTGATCGGCCACCAGCACATTTAGAGGTTGTCGGTCATAAAAGAATTGGATTCTAGCACTAATGGTACATTTCAATCATATTTCAAGTTAAAATCCTTCTGCCTAACGAGATTAGCTTCAATAATTTTGCACTCATTTGATTATTGTTCGATCGCTTTCAGTTCAGTTCGTTACACGAGATAAAAAATAACTGTGGATTTATTTTTTGTAATGTCCAGTTAAATCATCAGTATTACATAATTGGTTTTGCTGGAAGTTATTTATATTAGGTTTTACACAGTTCTTCAAGATTACCATAGTTTACTCTAAATTTGATTCACTTTAAGTAAATTCAATAATTTTTTGGTATTTTGAAACTTGTTCGATCAAATTTGATTGAGTTTTGGTATTGTTAGAAAAATCTAAGAAAATATATAAAACTGCTACGGGTGCACAAAGCTGTTGATAAGGTAACATAATATAGTATTGTTAACATTATCTAGTATTGTAAATCTAAAAACAATAACAATATCGCACGCTTAGCCTTGGGGCTAATAGCGGTCTCGATCAACTAGATTAGTTGAGAGAACTCGTTATCGATATTGTTTTTTGGCACATTTTGCATGTGTAGGATAAGTACAACGATACACCGTGCCCCAGTGCTGAGTCGAGAAAATTTCCAGCTCGAAAAGATCCTCGACTCGATCGGGAATCGAACCCGATATCACAACCGTGTGGGAGAGCTAGCCGACCGACATCGCTAACCACAGAACCACGGGGACTAGTATCTAGTACCTCCTAATTAATACATTTTTTATATCACAAATTTCTGTCATGAATTTTTAGCTGAATATTTTCATCCTATTCCACGGTGTGCAACTACCTGATGTTAAGTCGACATTGTAAGGAAGATCATAATTACAAACAACCAACAGGAGAGCCCATGCGTAATCCACTTTCACCTTTTCATGTGAGCTTTCTATAGCAAACATGGATAAATAAGGAATAAATAATATTTTCACCACTATACAGGTTGAGAAATCAGAATAAAATTATATTGGGTTCCTTTACGAATCCTGTTGATTGTTAATGCAAAACACGTGTTGCATGCTTTCCCGTAATGTGACAAGGTTTGAATTGGAACTGCCACCAAGTTTAGGCAGTCGCTTCAGAGGATATATTTTAAAACTTACGAAATCTGAAGTTGAAGAGAGAATACCTCATTATTGAAATCTAAAGTAGTTGAGCTTATTTACAAGAAAGAAGCACAACGACATTAGTTTTATTCGATCTATAACATCAATAAAATGTCCGTCCCGTCGAAACAGGGAAAACCAGCCCGTAGCTCTACCTAAGCCAGTTTGTTTACCTAGCTAGGATGGACAGTGAAGAAAAATATCCACGGGTAGCAATATAGAAAATATTCAACTTTCGCGCCAATTTCGCGACAACGCTTTTCTGCTGAAAATACTAAACGAAGTGAATTTTTATAGAATAAGCCACAGCTGTTTTATTCCAAAAATATACGGTAATTCAACGGAACGATTTATGGTTTCACATTGTTGAACGATTTATGGTACATTGTCGACCTAAAGTACATGTTGTATCAAATTGCTTTCAGTCATATTCTTGCGTCGGTACGTATTAATTAAGTTATACTGGTTCACACTGCAATCCGCATCTACCGAATTTGCAAGAATCGTTAAAGTTTGGATTGCCAACCGGCAAAGTTCAGGAAAACGTCCGCGATTGCAAGCCCTTAGTTAATCCTAAAATTTTGATTTTATAGCTACCCACTATGTATTTCCATCATGTAGGTCATCAATCGCCAGAATCTACGCCTTTTGTAAGATTTGGACCATTGCGACCATTGTTTTGATCTTTTGCGGTAAAGTTTACGTTTCAAATGGATCTAACCGCTGTACCACTTGAAAAAAATTCCAATCCGAGCCGAGAAAATGAAATGAATAACATAAAATATTACTGTTTTTTCATTTACTTTGAGGGCTTTTGTAAATTCGATGCGAAATTTTGCGAGATTCACGGCTTCTGTGAAATTTCGATTTTGCACTATCCCTATTAGTCCGATGTGAAAATGTAGATTTTTTCGCTATTAGCTTAACAGTCAATTTAAGGTGAATCGGTATAGGAGCCAGAAATGGCCGACTTCGAATTTTTGAATGCATAAGACACGGAAAAAAGTAATGCATTCTCATGTTTGCATCACCTCAGTAACTTCAACCTTCCAGCTGGTCTTAAGGTACGATGCTGACCCAACAAGCTAGTCATCGCATGTTCGGATCTCGGCTGGAAAAAACCGTTAGAACCAATAAGAGCGTGGCGCTACATTACATTACCCGTTGGCTATGAAGTCTGTGACAAATTAACTAAAGGAATGTATCACCTGGGCTTTGCTTTTTGCCTTTGAAAATCCGATGTTGGCAGTTTCTGGCTCCTATATCGTTTTACGCACTGAAGTAGCCTTTAAGTAGAAACCGTATCTGATCACAGGTGTCTAAAGTGATAATACTACAAGGTATACAGCCCTAGGGTTGTATGAAATGGCGACGTGGGACTGAACACTGTAATTAGGGGATTTTTTGTAACAAAATATACAGAGTCTGCAGACAGAATCAATGTGTTTGCTTAGCGACTGTACGTATTCTATTTTCAGCCTCCCCTTGAAATCAATTTTTGAAATATATTCAACAACACTCGAAAGAATATCGTTTATATCTGACGATATCATGCCTGTAGTATTTTTTGTGTGCAAACAACATGTATTTGACAAGGCACAAGCATATCGTGCTTGTTGAAGAAGCACCAAGAATTTCTCGTAATGCGTCAAAGTCAGAATTAACTCTATATCCTCAAAAACCAAATACAGTAATACTTACGTTATCATAATGAATGGTTTTGTCTAATTCAACTCTGATTGAATCAAATTTATGATTTGGATCTTACTTTCAAAATAATATGGAAGCCCTTACAAAGATTTATTAATTGGCAAACATAAGAAGATATTTTAAACAAAATTATCAACAAGTTCCAGCAAAAAAATCGTAGCAATCAACAATTCTATTTTTGAAATGTAAAAAGAGATTCTGAATGAATCTTAGTAAATAAACAAAAAATTCTCAAGCAATCGAAGGCTCTTACTCTTCTATAAATGTGTATATTTAGGAATTTACTCTTTCGATACTATTTGGTCACTATTATTTAGTGAATATTTAGTGAAAATAAAGTTGAATAGATATCCGTTGCAAAAATTCACGATTCTTGTTGAGTAATTTTTGGCAATCATATTTATGAGATAAACTTTCAATCACCATCAACAGCAGCATTGCAGTTTCTCATAGAGATGCACCGAATAATAGGGCTGGGAAACGATTATTTTTGAAAATTACCGAATATTCGAATTATCGAATGATGATTTAAACTAGAACTTGTCTAGGGTAATCCATCTTAATTTATGAGTAATTTGGTTTTTAATTTTTCTCATTTAATCATCATGTTCTGTCGAATATTCGGCCGTCCGTTCGATACTTTTTACAAAAAAACTTTTTCCCAGCCCTATTATTCAGTGCAACGCAAGTTTTTCATCGATTGCAAAAGAATAGAAATGGACGAACAAAAGTGTACCACTGCAATTCGAATAGTACCGCTGCAGTACGAATAGACATGTACCGCTGCAATGTACGAATAGAAGAGTACCGCTGCAATCATAGACGATAAGAGACGGTTCTTTAGGCGTCGTACACAAATTACGTAACGCATGAAGGGGAGGGAGGGAGTTGAGGCTGCGTTACTTATTGTTACGTAGGGGGGAGGGGGGGGGGGTAGTAGAGACAGTTACGTGGCTGTGATGTTTGCTCGAAATTGGAAATTTCGATGGGGGGTCTGGCTGATCAGCGTAACGTAATTTTAGGGGGAGTGAGTCATGTCGAACGTTATCTATCGTTACATAGAGAGGGGGGGGGGGGGGGAAAGGGTCTGAAATCTAGATTTTTAGCGTTAAGTAATTTGTGTACGACGCCTTACTACACTGGTACTGTTGCTTTTACTGGCATGTTTTCTTTCAAGACATCAGTTTTTAGTAGGTTCTGACAGCAGGTTTAAAAATTGTTCAAGAATGGGGATTGTTTCAAACTTTTCGGAAAACTTTTATCTTCGAGACATCATATTAGTCTAAGCTCATGGAAGCAAACATAAATTGACCTATTGGGACGGTGAGACTCTGTCTATTTTTATTTCGATATTAATACAGAGAATGTCACAGGGAACGGATGGTGTCCATTCACGTCGTCTGTGCTAGGAATGCTCGCATGTAATTGGTTCATTATTCGCGTAAATTTGTCATTAAAACTTTTTATCAATTTAACCGCTTAGCAATGAAATTAGAATGATAACTAGACTATTACAAAATTGTTATACATTTGATATATCCAACAACATATTGGTTATTGTTATCCATCATGTGGTTATGCTGTTATCAACGTTTGAAATCTGACGCAGCATTTGCCAGTTTCATTTCCAATTTTACAGAATGCATCCCAGTATAGTAAACAAAGACAAAGTCCCACGTCAAAATGCAAAACGAAGAAGAATTAAAGTGAGATGAATTCCATCAACTGTTCAGTAAAAATTAATAAATTTAGGCATGGAATCCATCACCCAATGCACTTCGTATTATATTCATGTGTCTGAAATTATCGTTATTATACTAACTGAATTTTAACTTTTCGTATTAAAGGGTTAAACTACCCTTGATGGACCACTTCCTGTAGTGAACCAGCGTTAACTTAATTTATGCGAAAACCTGAGAAATTTCCATCTGGAAACATTTCATCCAGCCAATCTGCAACAGAGTCATGAGAAACATTTATAATATCAGAATCACGATAAATTATCGACCTGGAGTTGCTGTCAACAAGACGAATAAAACTTCAACGATTGTTTGTTTTCGACGTCCTAACGAACAATATTGACTGCTCAGACCTTCTCCTGCTAATTCAAATAAATGTTCCTCAGCGCCAGTTGCGATGCTGGACAATGATCTCCATACCCGGGCACAGGACAAGCTATGGTTATAACAATCCGCTCAGTTCCTGCCTAAGAGGATTCAATGACGTCAGTGATTTATTTGACTTTAACTTGACCAAAAATAGTTTTAAAAATATAGCATAAGACAAATCAGTCTGTACGATGTGATCGAAGACGATGAACAAATAAACAAATATTTCTAAATTCAGATATACCTAAATTCCAAATTGATATAGAGAATAACCGTTATGTACTTGGCAGGGTACCCGGGTACCTTTTCAGGCTTTATTGCTTTTAAAAACAAGGATAACCTCAACTCAGCCAGCTGAAACTTATGGAATGCTCCTAACTAGTGGAAATAAACCAGTTCCTATCATCAGACTGTTTATAACAGCAGCGGAGGTCGGAGGGGAAGGCTTCGAATTTTCTTACCCCATAAGTACTCGGCAGGGTACCCGGGTACCCACAAAATGAAATGAGCCTTGCTTTTTCATTTCTTGACCGATTTTCGATCTTGGCCTGTCAAAAGATTGGAAAATCTATCTACTTTTAGAATCCGAGACCGACATGAACCTGTGGCCACATCTGGTTCCTGTAAATCCGGATCTTTGGGAGCATGTTCCGGTGTGACAAATTATTACAATTGTCAATAAAACCGACCAATATTGGTATCAAAATTCATGAAATCACTCCAGGAGTTGATTTTCATTCATTTTGAGTCCATCTGGTTAATTATCCGAAATGGTCATTTCGGAGCAGATTTCCGATCTTGGACATGATCCCGAAGATCCGGATTTACGGGAACCATATGGGGACCAATCGTTGTTTAGGTCCCGTATAATAAGAATAGACAAATTTTCCAATCTTTTAACTTATATTCAACTTTTTGGTACAAATTACTTGACAAATATTACGTCAAATTTCGTATCCTTTAATTCAATTATTACCTAAAACTCACCATCAATATTCTTAGAAGGCTGACAGCGGAAATACTCATACACTGGGGTCTTTTTTTACGCGGTTGGTTGTACCGCGTTGGAGAAATCCGCGTTTAAAAAACCGCGTAATTTTGGAAAATCGCGTAAAAAAAACTCCATTCAGTAGAAATATCCGATTAAAAATAATGGCACGTAAGTAAATGTAATCTTGAAAAATGATATAGGGTAGGGAACATATTCTAAGCAGCTTCAGGAACCGCCTGTGTATGCAGACGAAATACTCGAAATGTGTTTCAGATCGACTTGAACTGTCCTACAGTACGGTCGCATTTTACCAACAGCTCGAGGCTAAGTCTTAGACTACCGAGAGATATTAAAATTTTGTTTTTCGCTTTCAACAGGCAATCTTTTTAAAAGACTACCTGTTGAAAGGCAAAGTAATAAATTTGTTTTTAAAGTTACCGAGTGTTTAGTGAATTAGTTTGGTTTGAGATATTTCTACTCAAATTCTATAGTGAAGTGAAAGTGTAGTGAAGTTGTCCAGTTATACCTGGAAGAAATAAAAAAGCTCGCTTTGATGCGGCATCAAGGAAACGTGAGGCATCTCCTCCAAGTGACACTGAAATTTCGACTAACAGGTATGATATTCTTTCTTCTGTTGGGGATCTAGAATTCCAAACTTCTCATACTGAGCATAAAGCCGTTATGGAGAAGGTTAAAGTTCCACCTATTATGGTATTTGTAGCAAACTTTAAAGCATTTCGATCAGAACTTTCATCATTTCTATCGAATGTGAAAGTTAATTTTCAAATTGGTCGCAGAGGCGAAATTCGTATTTTGGGCGAATCTTTTGATGGCCATAAACATCTTTTACAGTATTTGACTGAAAAGATGTATTAATTTTACTCTTTTGATGCCAAAAACGAGAGACCGTTTAAGGCTGTGTTGAAAGGTCTCTCAAATGATCAAAGTATTGATGAAATCAAAGATTGTTTGTCAGAATCACTTGGTTTTGCCCCCAACCAAGTAATTTTGATGAAACGAAAGGCAAATGCCAAAATTTTTCAAACTGGAATACACCAGGAAAATTACTTAGTACATTTTGATCGTACCAAAGTACATAATTTAAAATGTTTAGAAAAAGCACGTGTTTTATTCAACGTGCGAATAAAGTGGGAAAATTTCAAGAGACATGAAGGAATCCATAATCTTACGCAATGTCGGAATTGTCAAGCCTATGGTCATGGAACTCGAAACTGCCATATGGCTGCAAAATGTATGATTTATGGTGACACTAGTCACACGAAAGATATCTGCCCCGTGAAAGAGATCACTAATAGTTACAAATGTGTAAATTGTGAGGGAAATCACAAATCTAATTTCTTTAATTGTCCTGTAAGGTCAAAAATTATTGCTTCTAGACAACGTAGGAATTCTAAACAACCTGTTGTCAATGTGGGTAATCAAAAGACTTTCAGTACTGTTCAGGCATCACCAGCACTTTCATTAGCAGGTGTGTCTGTAGGTAATAATTTAAATTCAGATAACAAATTTCAGAAAAATAATCCTGTTCAGGCAACACCAGGCTGTTCATATGCCAGTGTCCTTTCAGGTAATATTTCAAATTCGAACAGTAACAAACCATTCGTGTTTGGTGCTGAAAAGTCAGCCAGTATTGATTTAGGTAATCCAACTCCCGAAAAAATTGAATACCTACAACAATCCATGCTGCAGCTAATGTCCGTTTTGTTGAACTGTAACTCGATGTACGAGGCTGTTCAAGAAAGTATAAAATTTACAACTAATATTGTTATGAAATTGAAATTCAGCAATGATTTTAAATAATGCTGTAAATTTTCTAAATTGGAATGCTCGCTCTTTAAAAGCTAAAGAGGATGAATTTTTCAATTTTTTAACAGTCTACGATGTGCATATTGCAGTTGTGACTGAAACGCCTTTAAAGCCAAATATTAAACTAAAAAAGAACCCAAATTTTATAGTTCATAGGTTTGATAGAATTGATGTTGCCGGTGGTGGAGTTGCAATAGTTATCCACCGTCGAATAAAACATCGTGTTTTACCCCATCTTGAAACCAAAGTTATCGAGAGTTTGGGAATTGAAATTGAAACAAGTATTGGCATTTTATTTATAGCCGCAGTGTATTTGCCTTTTCAATGCACTGGTGAGCGAAAAAATTATTTCAAGGGAGATTTGCAAAAACTCACAAGAAATAAATCTAAATTTTTAATCATCGGTGATTTTAATGCGAAACATCGATCTTGGAATAATGCTCAAAGCAATTCCAATGGAAAAATATTGTTTAATGATTGCTCGGCTGGATTTTATTCAGTTTTATTTCCAAATGGTCCTACATGTTATTCTTCTAGTAGGAATCCATCTACAATTGATTTGGTACTAACAAATCAAAGCCATTCATGCAGTGATTTATTAACTCATGCTGACTTTGATTCTGATCATCTTCCCATAACATTTTCTATTTCCCATGAAACTATTTTAAATCCCACTAGATCTGTGTTAAATTATCACAAGACTAATTGGGATAGATATCGTTCTACGATCGAAGAAAATTTGAATGATGATATTATTTTACAAAATAGTGCTGACATTGACAGAGCATTGGAAAATTTCAGCAGCTTAGTACTCAATGCCCGGAATTTATCAGTTCCTAAGGCAAGAGTGAAATTTAATGCACCAATTATTGACAGTGAACTTCAACTTCTTATACGTTTGAAGAGCATACGGAGACGTCAATACCAAAGATCTCGGGATCCCGCTTTGAAAATTATTTTTCAAGAATTACAAAAGGAAATTAAACATAGATTCACTCTCTTGCGAAATGAGAATTTCATGAGAGAAGTTGAACAACTAAAACCTTATTCAAAACCTTTCTGGAAGCTTTCGAAGGTTCTTAAGAAACCCTCGAAGCCCATTCCAGTCCTTAAAGATGGTGATTGCATTTTTCTAACGAATGAACAAAAATCTCAAAAACTTGCTCAGCAGTTTGAGAGTGTTCATAACTCCAATTTGAACGTAGTAAGTCCTATTGAAAATGAAGTAAACCAAAAGTATGTTCAGAACACCACCCAAGAATTTCTTTCCGAAGAGGTATTGGAGACAAACTTGAATGAGGTGCGAACCATTCTCAAAAAATTCAAAAACATGAAAGCACCAGGAGATGATGGGATTTTCTATATCCTCATCAAAAGACTTCCCGAAAACTCTTTAAATTTCTTGGTAAAAATTTTTAACAGATGCTTTGCACTAGCACATTTTCCTACGAAATGGAAAAATGCCAAAGTCACTCCAATTTTAAAACCCGAAAAGAATCCAGCTGAGGCATCAAGTTATCGACCAATTAGTTTACTTTCCTCTATTAGCAAACTTTTTGAAAGAATAATTCTTAATAGAATGATAACACATATTAATGAGAACTCAATTTTTGCAAATGAGCAGTTTGGTTTTCGCCATGCGCATTCCACTACTCATCAGTTACTTAGAGTAACAAATATGATTCGAACTAAATAATCTGAAGGATATTCGACTGGAGCTGTTCTTCTAGATATAGAAAAGGCATTCGACAGTGTTTGGCATAAAGGATTAATAGCTAAAATGTCAAATTTCAGTTTTCCGCTTTACCTCACAAAAATGATACAAAGTTATTCAACTGACCGCTTTCTCCAGGTCTAAATCTATCTAAATGATAATCTAATAGATTGCCTGTTAGAGCTGGTGTGCCTCAGGGGAGTATCTTGGGCCCAATCTTATATAACATTTTTACTTCTGATTTTCCTGATTTACCACCAGGTTGTGAGAAATCTCTGTTTTGTGACGATACAAGCATTTCCGCAAAAGGAAAAAGCCTTCGTGTTATATGCAGTCGGCTTCAAAAAAGTTTAGATATATTTTCTTCATACTTACAAAAATGGAAGATTTCCCCTAATGCTTCAAAAACACAGTTAATTATTTTTCCTCATAAGCCAAGAGTTTCATTTCTCAAACCCACCCATAATCACTTTATTAAGATGAACAGTGTGGTCTTAAATTGGTCTGATCAAGTTAAATACTTAGGGCTAATTTATGATAAGAATCTTACTTTCAAGGAGCACATTGAAAATATCCAGTCAAGGTGCAATAAGTATATCAAATGTTTATATCCTCTTATCAACAGGAATTCTAGACTTTGTCTCAAGAATAAACTGTCAATTTACAAACAAATTTTTAGGCCAGCAATGTTATATGCAGTTCCCATCTGGACAAGTTGTTGTACAACCAGGAAGAAGACACTTCAAAGGATTCAGAATAAACTTTTGAAAATGATTTTGAAGCGTCCTCCCTGGTTTAGCACGAACGAGCTACATAGGCACACTAATGTAGAAACATTAGAAAATATGTCAAGCCAAATTATCAACAAATTCCGACAAAAATCGTTGCAATCCTCAATTGCAACGATTAGCTCACTTTATAGTCAGTAAGATAGTTTTAAGTTTATTTTAAGTTTCGTTTTATTCCTTTTATTCCTTTTTTTTTCTTGACAAGTAGGTTTAATAATTTTCCTACAATTACATCATCTTAACTGCGAAAGCTTATAACATTCAATAATACTAAAAAGCGTACAAATATATATAATAGTGTTGAAATGTCATCATTTGTGGCAGAACACACAATACTAATTCTGAATAGATATTCTAGTACATAAATAAATCATTACAAACTCCCCCCCCCCCTATGAAAAAAACTCGAAATGTGTTGGGTGAAACTCAAACAGTAGTATATCAATCTGTTCTCTATCGTTTTCTCTGCCAGAACTTGTTTTCATATTGTAAAACTAAGTTAGCAAACTTTAACAATCATCAATTAAAGTTACCAATCGATGGACGCTATTCCAATCACCCCGAACCTATTTTAAGCAGTTTCCATCTGTTTTACAGGCGCTTTTTGTTTCAGCACCCGAAGTGGCTCCTAAATGGCTGCAATGTAGGTCGATTTGTTTTAATTGCAATTGTTAACAGATTTCTTTGTGATTAACGGTATTTCTTATATTCGTAAGACCGCTAGGCGATCAAAGTTTTCGTTTCCATCATTGAAATTGTCAATAATGATCAAAATGCAGGAGTTTGAGGCCTGTTTTCTTCGACTGATTAAAACAGGCGCTACTGCTTAAGCCGTTCCTTACCCTAAAAATGGTAACGAAACAAACAAAATGAGTCTAAAATGAAAATTCATTGAAGAACATGACAATAACATTTTTATAATAATTTTGCCACATGTTTGAGCTCTCGTTTTTTAATCGGAAGATAATCGCAACGATCCTGACGCGTATCGTTATACAATTATTAAGGTATTTTTGTCCATTCTTCCCGAATCAACGGAAATTGCTTATTATTTGATAATAACAGCAAATACATTGAAAATATGCATTATTTAAATTAATAAAACGGAATATCTTATTGTCATGAGCCATACGATTGATTTTTCACTTTATTGGATTTACTTATACTAAACTTATTCAATGCCGCGTAAAAATAATCTTCCAAATCGCGTTAAAATAATCTTCCAAATCCACGTTAATTCAAAGAACCGCGTAAAAATAATCCGCGTTATTGTAAAAAATCGCGTGAAAAGGCGTGTATTAAAAAACCGCATAAAAATAACCCACGTAAAAAAAGACCCCAGTGTATTCGATCGTATTTACCCTATTGCATAGAAACCTTAAGTCACCATCTTGAATTTCAAAATGGCATTCGCTATCGAATTCCGGCCTTAAGTTATCATCAAGGCTGAAGCAATAGAGCATTTTGAATGTTCTACTCTTGCATCGATATGTACAACTTGCAGCGGGTTAAGGAGCAAAAGTGTTAAAACTTTCCAGGAAGGGGATCTTAAGGGACATTTACGGATTCTCAAAGATTTCCAACTGAAATTAACCATGAATAAAGACTGGATGGGCTCTAAGACAAACTTTAGAGTAGTGAGGGGCAAAGGTACGCACGGCGTAAAAGTACGCATTAGCCTTTTCGAAGCATATGAGAAAAATAAACTGGCAACATTGTATGAATTTGCAGTATTATAACGTCAGTTAATCACACATGTTAACACACAAGATTCCGTTTAAATGGGGTGAAGCTATGAGGAAGGTTGGGTTTTGAGCTGTTTTGATCTAATTTTCTTAGTTTTGGGAACTATGATTGACCTATTCGGAAACTACAAAAACTCGAAAACGACAGAGCCCAAAAACTCTTGTATATTTGCGGTTTGTAGGGTGAATTTGTTTGGCTGAAAATATTTGGATGTTTGTCACAAAACTCAAACCAGATGGAGAACTCATTGTGGGGCAAAAGCACGCATAAACCGTGGGGCAAAAGTACGCACTGCCATTAACCGTAATGAAAAAATGTGTTTAATAACGATGTTTTTGTACAGAAGCTACTCAAAAATGACTAGTGATATGCGGATGTGCTATGAAACTGAGGAATATTATGGTTTCATGATTTTTTAAATGGAATCTTACAACCATTATACTAGTTTTGTTAATATGCTTTCAAAATGGTCCTTCCCGAATAGATAGGGGATTCCAGAAGCCAAAGAAACAATGAAAAATACAAGGCCAAATACCATCAAATATTTATTTTCGCAACCGGGATGATGCCCACAGATCTGAAAATGGCCCATACGCCGTTTTGAATTTCAAGATGGCGACTTCTGGTTTCTAGAAAGCAATCTAAGATGGTCTAATACCCCCCAATATGTGAACTTCCGTAATCGAGATGATGTCCGGAGACTGGATAACGACCCCAGACACCATTCTGGATTCCAAAAAGCGACTTCTGGTTTCTGGAAAACAACAAAATGTGATCAAATACTAGGTAATATGAGTATTTTCGGAATCGGGATGATACTCTATATGAGATGATATTTGGTCAATTTTGGATGTTTTTCCAGAAACCGGAAGTCACCATCTTGAATTTAAATTCGCGTTTGGAGTTTATTTCTGGTGTCTGCATATCATCCCGATTCCTGAAATACACATATTGGTATTTGGACATTTTAGGTTGTGTTCCGGAAACCGGAAGTCACCATCTTGGAATTCAAGATGGCGTCTGGGATCGTTTTAAGGTCTCTTGGCATCATTTCGATTTTGAAATAACTCATATGGGGTGGTATTTGGTCAATTTCTACTGTTTATCGCAAACCGGAAGTCACCATCTTTAATTCAAAAATAACATCTGAAGTTGATTTTTGATCTCAGAGCATCAACCATTTCTACCATTTCTGGTTGTTTTTCGGGAACCGGGAGTCGCTTTTTTGGAATCTAATATGGCATCTGGAGTTGTTTTCGGGTCTCTGTGTATCACCCCGGTTCCGAAAATAAATTTTACTAACTGTTTGTATGGCCTCTAAAAGCCCCAGTGGAATCTCTTCTGGAAGGTCCATTTTTGGGATATACCACCAAAACACCCAAACATATCCCCAGAAAACCGAATTTCCGGAAGTAAGAAAATTATTTCGGGGCACCGCTCGAACGCAGCTTAAAAGAATCAGTGAAAAACCAACAAAAAACAATAAACTTTTTAAGGATAGTGTAATAAACACACTGTTCATACAGTGCGAACTTTTGCCCCGTAAACTGCGTACTTTTGCCCCGCATGCTCGGTAAAAGTTCGCATCTGAGTTTTTTTTCTAAAAAGAGAAATTCTCATGCTTCAAACAAAATTCGAAAAACTCTGGTAATACATTTTGAAGGCGTAAGGTTCATATACCTTGGCTTGGAAACAAAACCGAATTTTATGATAATTGTTAGCAATAGTTTTGTTGCAAAAACAATTAAGTGCGTACTTTTGAGGACCAGGAATCAATATATCAATTCCAATGGGACAGTGGCCTATAGTTTTTCAAGCTAAAATAGCAATGGAGTAGCATTCCAACATGCACAAATATTTGCTTGGCTAGAAAATATCGGTGTACCAATATCTATATATTCTCAGATAGCTGAGCAGTCCTAAATGCATTAAGAGTTAGTATTGGACTGTTTTATATCCCTACGACAACTGACCTTAACAAACGATGTTAATCTATACTGGATGCCTGGTCACTGTGGTATAGGAGGAAATGTAAAAGCCGATCTCTTAGCAAGAATTGATTCTTAAACTACATTCGTTGAGTCGAAGCCATTCTGTTGGGTATCTACATCCTGTTTGAAATCAGAGTTGGGCAACAAAGCTGATTGATGCTGGAAACACTCATGTTTAGTGGTATTTGGCTAGTAGAGTCAGTTTTTTGAAAGAATGATCTTTTGATCGCTCTCGAAAAACTTATTCTTCCGATAAACTCTTTTGATCAGCTCGCGAGCGGATTGCCTGCATCTGTATAGATTCAGAAGATCCACTTTTACTATCCATTTGTGTGCGTACTCGGTGTTAGCCAGCTCCTGTGCCAATGGATGACCTGTGGCAAGTTAATTTTCGCATAGCAGAGCAGACAGCCAGTGAGTGGCAGTTGGTTGCTGGGAGTTCTATTGTAGTTTCGCGCGTGGCTTTGCGCTCGGTAAGAGAGATTCAAGCTTTCTTGCTTGCGATGTTTGATTAACAAGATCAGCTATCAGCTTTTTGTCTGAAGTAAGGGTTGAGTTACCGCTCTTTAAAAGAGAGCGGTGAATCATGAACTCATTTTGAAGAACCAGCTCTTTAGATCAGTTCGTGAACGAATGGCCCACCTCTAGTTTTGAGAAAACGAAACACGTCATCTTGAACTTCGAAATGGCGTCAGAGTAATTCCCGGTTTAAAAATTGGCCATGTTGAATGGTATCTGGCTATTTTAGGCTGTTTTTTCTTAGAACTAGAAAGTCGCCATATTGGATTCCAAAACAATGTTGCAAACGATTTTACTATTCTGGAAATATTTGCCATTTTATTCTCCAGAAACCGGAATTCGTCATCTTGGATTTCAATATGGCGTCTGTCGTTTATTTACGACTCCAGAAATATCCATATTGAGTTATATTTGGCCAAATGTTAGATAATATTTGGTAAGGGGAGGGAGGGTGGCTACTGGAAAGGGTTTGTGGCCCTTGGGAATCATCTCGATTCCAGATTAAGTCATTTTGATTAGTTTCGGCGACTTTGGACTGTATTCGAGAAACCGTAAAATGTGTTACAGAACTCCATATTTATGCAAGGTACATATGTGATCAGTTCTCGTCAGTCTAAGCAGTTGTTATGTTTGAATTGTCATTTTTCTTTAGTGAGTAGAAGAATTTTGTGATATTTATTTCGATCATAATATTCTGTTTTCAATTTCATTTAATCATTAGAAAAAAAATACGAAAAGGTCATTATTTGTTTTTTTTTCGTCAATCGGAAAGCGTGCAAGAAAGCTTGGGAAACTATATATTGTTATGTTAACCATTGGTAATAAATATGCGGTGTTATTTTGTGTTTTGGCTTTCTCAGCCTTTTTTAGAAAGAAGTACACGACAATTAAGTCAATTCTTATTTTTTTGGGCGACGCATCTAAACTTTCCTTAAAAAGGCTACCAAAACGACGGAAACATCAAGCAATTTGTCCAGATTATTGTGTACTTCTTTTTATTGTTATGAAATGAAAGTAAACGTACTTCATTACACCGCCGTTCAAAGCATATGTAAGTGGATTCTTGACGCCATCAGCTCTACATTCTTCAACGTAAATTATGTCATTTCCGTAGATGTGTAATATGCGCCATTGTATACGCGATTGTCAATATTGTCGACAGTTTGATACATGTTGCCCAAGTAACACACGTTGGTATAGAATAGTTGACGTCACCTATTCCATGCCATCTCTATCACCAGAAAAGCGCAAAACATGAAGGCTAATAGAACAAGTACCGATAACAGCATCAAAGCAAGCCAACTTGATTGAATTAAGTGGCAAAATACATCTCGAGTACCAATACGGCAATGCGCAAATCTGTTGCTATGACAACTGTTAACCAGCGCATGCGCAAATGTGTTGTGTCGGCGCAGTGCAACTAGATCGACAGTAGCTTTTATCAGTGGCAGTTTTAATTGAATATAAATTGATGACAAAAAATAATTTTCAACCTTTCAAAAAGAGTTGTTTCTTTTGCTTGAATATTAAAATTGTTTTCGCATAGTTTCAACGTTATCTGGATATAAAATCTAACAAAACTAGAAACTAGATAAACAATAACAAAAAACTGAATTAATATTGGTTACACTGCAAGCGTTTTGTTTATCTTTTGATGAAACGTTTTGACCCGCTTCGAATAAATATAGAAATCGTTCATATAATTTAAATATTAATTTGATCAAGTATTTTTAAGTTGAGTGTTGAATGCTACGACTGTCGTACTAAGGAAAAGCATTTTACAGGTACGTAATGTTGTTATTAGATGGTGTAATGTCTTTTCGAAAAGACAAAGTGATAGTGATTGTTATTCTTAAACTCATGTTATTAAAAATCATCTCCAAAAGCAGAAAAAATAAGCTTGTTTTCGAAATGCGGTTGTATTACTGATGAAAAACAACTTCAAACACAATATAATAACACAAGTTTTCAATTGCGCTTGTAGTACACTTATATGACTACTTTCGTTGTAATCTATTTTCTAACATGTTTTGTGTGTTACTTGGGTGTCGTTTGCTGTGTGAGAACTCAATGAATAAAAAAAACCTCGCGTTGTTTTTGTTTTAGGAGTTGTTACTATATTCATTTAATTTACAACGCAAAAAGATCTTTTGTTTGTAAATATTAAGCAGAAATATAAGTTTTTGGAATCCTTTAAACATCAAACGCAATAGAAATATCAACAATATGCTTTTTTAAACCAAATCAAACATTTATTTGAAGGTGGACAATTGTATATATTCAGAAAAAAATGTTAATCATAGCATCGAATAAGTTTTCCGTGAAAGTTTTCTTCGACAAGCAACCCATTCATGGAAACGGAATTTTCAGCCTCTTATCTTCTGATGATCTTTTTTCTACTACACTTGACATATTTTGTCTTCTATTTGTACGAAATTCCGCAGTTGATCTTATTGATAAGATGTTTCCTTCGTTTTCGAGGTGTATTCAGTAAGTTGACCGCAAATGCAATCTTGAATCATCCAATATGGATATTTCCAAGAGCGAAATGACTTCCAGAGGCTGGCTGCTTGCCGTTGTGAAATTTCAGATGGCTAAATGAGCAGTGGAATATAGAAGAACGATTTGAAATTTTGATACCTTTTTCCCCCGATCAACGTCCGACTGGTATTGAAATACTTTCCTTTTTCGATATAAACTTATATTTCATTACCGAAACTGTGTGGTTTTTATTCTCTCGCTTGCTGACGAACTAATCAGTATCAACAGCTCAAGCGAAAAAAAAAGACAAAAAATTGCCGAGCTCAAAACCGCAATAATCTTAAGAGCCACCCCATAGTTTATTAAATTTGTTTTTATTTTTATTTTTTAATCAAATGTAAAAACATTTTTCGATTTTTTCATAAGGAAACCATACAAAAGCCTGCTTAACTCCCCGTGAATTTAAAGGTAGCTTCCCTGAGAACCGACAAACTTGACAAATTGACTTTTTTTTTTTATTCTCGCTTATTTTCCGTCGGTCTAGTTCCGCCACTGTTGTGGCCAATCACCGACGCCCAGGGAGGCGACTCCACACCCAGGACCCTAACTCAAGACCCGTTTATTAACGGACCGGCGCCAACGGCTTTACTTCCTCATGCGATGGAAGGCGTGATCCCAGAGATTTTTCGCCTCAGAAAATCTCCCGGTTTCGGCTAGGATTGAATCTAGACCAGTTTGGGTTGGTTGTGAGTGGATCACGCCACCTCACAACCATCGACACCTATGTCGGCGGTGGGATTTGAACCCAGGCGTCGAGCGTGGTTGGCGGAGACGTTACCAACCACACTAGGCCCCCGCTGACAAATTGACTTGATTGCGATTCTTTAATGGTTGTCTAAAAGCACGTAGTATAGTTAAACAACAATCCGCTGTCGGAGTTCGACCTTCTTGTGGCATAAATTTTGCAGCCGACTATATTATTTGTAAACAGAACAATAACGAGGTGAGCGCTTACCGACACAAGCAGTCTCTTTCGAGCCGGAACGACTAGAGAACCACCTGCTGGAAGGCTGAGAACTAATTAGTGGCACTAATTCTTAATTAACGGATTAGCGATTTTGTTGAGTTTAGAGTCGGTTGATAAAACTGACAATATCACAAAAGCCTGCGGATTGTTGTTAATCTGTACAAATTGCTTTGAACTGTGAACTATGAACATTTGAAAGAAGCGTGGCTTCCAGAATGTTTGTTTTGTTCAAAAATCCAGCAATTCACTTGCTGTTGTCTGTTGATTCCCTCGTCGTGAAACATGCCTGATTGTTAATCATTTCTTTGCTTGGAAAACTCGGTGTTTTTCACCTTCTCACGTATGAGCACACAAATACCGCTTTATGATTCTGCTTACTATTTGCTTACTTTGATGTGACGCTGAATGGCGCAGGAAGTATTGAGTTACTTTGGAATAAAATGGAATTCAAATCACCGGAAATTTATCCGGAAAAGTAAATAACACTTCGGTAAACAAAAAAAAAACGGAAAGCGCTTCACGCTGTAGAGACTTTCTTTTCATAGATCACATGGCTTCGTGAAATACAAAAACGGTTACATGGAACAATATTTGCCAAAGTAATTTGTTGTCATACATTTTGCGCTTAGCGCTACTTACAAATGCTCATACGAATGATTCATCATCAAAAATGCTTGTGTGGAAAATTGCGTGTTGGATTTTGATTGAAAATATCCACTTTGTAAATACGAATGAAAACCCAAACTACAGAATTGTTTGTTATTTTCATTTTATGTATAGATTATCATGTTATTGAATGATATTTGAAAAACATAGTATGGCTTTAGTTCGAAGCGTTTGCGATAATAATACTAGCAATGGACTAATATTTTCCTTACGGCTGATACAATGTCGCTCTACCATGGACTATTTCCATTCTGATTATTGGTAGAATGGATGTGAACTAGTACATAATTGTTATCCTCTTACAGAAGATTGATTGCCTGTCGGTGTCACTAAGCAAGGATTATATTTCTTCTACCATTCCAACGAGAACATCAGGACGTGAGTAAACCGTAAGGATATCGGTGATGTATGTTGCGTTCTATTTAGTTGTTACTGGGGTTCACCAAATAAGCAAGCACTTTCGAACTTTAAACTCAAGCATCGGACACTTACTTGCAATTTGTCCATTACGTGAACAGCAG
Organism: Wyeomyia smithii; assembly: GCF_029784165.1. Lineage (NCBI taxonomy): Eukaryota > Metazoa > Arthropoda > Insecta > Diptera > Culicidae > Wyeomyia > Wyeomyia smithii. The sequence continues at coordinate 86,664,599 of NC_073696.1, read as the reverse complement.
TCCCCTAGAGAAGACACGCCAGGGCTAGTGGAAGCGGTCGTTGCCGACTGATGGCAATGAGGATGGTGATGGTGGTGATGATGATGATGGTGAAGTTGATGGCAATTGCAGCCTGACGATGGCCTTAGTTGTTGCTGTTGTTGTGATTGTTCTAACTGTAGCAATGGCGGTTTTGTCCCTGCAGCGGAGGATGATGACACCGCTAAGGGCGATGATGACGAAGCGCAAGCACCGTAGTTTGTGGATCCCTGACACGTGGCTTCGTAGCACCCAGTTTGCTCGCGGGAGGCCACGGCAGCTAGATCATCTTTGGTAAATTTGTTCTCCGGTGAGCTTGCCACTGTAATAAACGCAATGGGAAAGAACAAGAGAGGAAGAGAGAGAGAAAAAAAAGAAGAAAAAACGATTTCGATGAAAAATCGTCAGCAAGTGAGGTTTCGCATCGAGCTTATTAGAACACGTATACACAGTTGACACAAAATTTCCGAGCAAAAGATGGTTGTGGTATAATCTGCAGTAGTTTACTGTTATAACTATTAATAAGTAATACTGATATTGTTTCTTGCAGTTATTTGAAGTCTCTACGGATGAAGATGCTATTGCATCTTTTTGATAGAACAAGCTTTCTACGCAAGGAAAACTCGGGAACAATGAACGAAAACTAAAAATTCGAATTTCTACATGCCTCAAACTACAAATTGAAACGTAAACCTTCTAATTTGTACCAGACTCAATTTATACTTCGTTTGCTTTCCATTATATAAGCCCTCTTTGCCACTCGCACAACACATTCCACTGAGAACATCGAGGACATGGCTGGTTCGTTCCCATTTCGTGGTCAACTAATGCAAAATACTTCCACTTACGGGAGCCTGAAGTTTTTCATTCTGTGCCCTGATGAGTGGCACCAGCTGAAGTGATTAGGTAAAAAGCTTGCCTTTTGGTATGTCTATTAAATTCCCTCCAAGCAGTACACCATCATCCTCACCATTAAGGATCGACAATATTTCCGTCCTGCTGGCAGAAAAAAACTGGCGGCCGCTTTAAACATGGGGTCGGAGATTATTTTTTTCCTTCGGGCAGAGATTAAGGCAATCGAATATTAGATTGCAAAGCTGAGTATGGTGCATATGTGAAACACGCGTCCGTCAGACTGTTGTTTTGGGCCACTCTGCATGGCTTTAGGCATTCTTAGGAACGGTAGGCTTCGAAAGCGTGTATACCTTTTTACGATGCTAATGAAGCTGTTTTTTTTATTTCGCCTTAAGTAACGTAGTTTGTAAACAGTAGCTCGTGGGTTAGCAAGCTTAATTGGGAACATAGCACAGAGAATATTCGTTCATTTAAAGTATTTGTTTATCTTATTAAGGTTTAAAAGCAAATTAGATAAAATAATGCATGTTTGATAATGTTATAGTGATTGTACTAAACGGTTCATCTTTCACTACAATCGGAAGAGTTTATTGAAGCAGAATGCTCTCAATTAGGTTGTATTTCAATTTGCGACCATGCTCAGCACTCGGAACGTCCATTATCGGTATTGATGGTATTTCATGCGCCATAATGTCGTTAATACTATGAAGCAGTTCGACTGAATTCGGTGGGGTGATGATGGTGCGCTTCACGACAAGTGAGGAAGCGTAGCCTATTTGTATTACTGCGATCTAGAAAATGATTTCAATTACATTAATGGAAGACATAATTTTGGCTGAGGATTCTGTTGTTGTTGCGTTTGTGTTTTATGTTACCGCACAATTGTATTTTGCTTGTGGCTTGATTTGATTAAGTGCTGATTTGCTATTAAAATAATTGGCGATGACTAAAGCCCAGCTTATTTCACCTAATTATAAATGTGCCATTCCGCGAGACAGTTGAACATATTTGTTTTATGCAACAAAACCGTTCAAATAAGTTATGTGAAATTATGTATTGAATGCGGAAATAAAGTCTTCAAAGTCCAGTAATTTTTTTTATCTCTTGAGGCATTGTCTTTGCTGTTCGCACATTTAGTTTTTTACCATTTTGCAGTGCTACTCATTGAGAAGTAATCTGCTCTGTGTTATAGTGCTTTAGTCTCCTCCTTCAGACTCAGTAACCGCCTTCCTTCTAACAGCGTATAACGTGCTATAGTTTATGATATTATATCGAAGCTTTAGACTAGTGGTTATTGGTCTGAAGGGAAGTTTTGTGTGGAAGAGTCTGAGAATAAACCTATACTAAAAGTCCTTACGCCAACGAATGGCTTGGTTCTACTAAGATTCGAACCTTCACTTGTTAAGCAGAAAAATTGATTGAAGACAAACAAACCATAAATCCGGTACACCACAAGACTTATTTTTTTTTTAATGAAAAGAGGAAAATTAGATACTTTTTGTCTAGGACCATAAAAAGTTATTGAGAACTCAAAATACAGTTACAGGAAAAATAATAACAGTTTATAAAACCAGATTGAACAAGAGCCAAGCAAGAATTGAAACATTGTTAATACATATACATTAAGAAGAAACTGAAGAATTTTTTTTCGAGACAACTGGGAAATGACCATTTTTAGCATAATTTCACCCTTTTACATTATTCTCTCTAAGGAGGATGTTGTGGTAGAAATAAATACCTTAACATATCATCCAGTCACTAATGCAGCAATAAAGCACACCTTCCGTGTGTCTACTATACTCAGCGCAGCCATGCGCGTAGCAATAACGTTTGTTCATCAATCACCGAAAATTATGCAAAGAATGCATTTTCGTCGAAGAATTGAATGTAAATAAATTACCTAGGTTTAGCTATATAAAGAAATCTCGAACAATAAAGAACTTTAGTTAGTCGATTTTTTTAAGATTTTGAAACAATCTCCGGTGACTTTGGTTGCAATCAGGCTTGTCGTTCGTGACTAGCGTGTGTGACAATATCTTTTACTGCGAAAACAACTGCTTTCACACTGCTGGGCAAAGCGACGCACTTGCTTGAAGAGAGCAGCGAATAGTGTGTATTTGAAGAGCATGCAAAAAAAAACACCGCGGTTGAATCTGTAATATCTCTTCAGGGAGATAATAAATTGGTGAGCTTTCTTACACGAAAGGACATTACGCTCAAATACTATAGGACAGAGCTCACTGCATTGCTTTTACTGTGCGTTGTTTATTTTGCATCTCGAAACTGAAAATTTTTTTTAATATAGCCGCGCGTCATGCATGTGTGCTCTTCGAATGCTATAGAATTTATCCCATCAGTGCACACCGTAGTGTACTTCTGTGTATTCTCACTAGAGTGATTCAGCACTCTTGTTTCTCTCAGCTGTGGCGTGAGCAGCAAGTGTATTATTTTTTCTGCGAGCTGCAGAAACACAGCATAACGCAGAAGCAAAACGTGTGCTGCAAACAATTTCTACACGTAGTGGGCAAGAAGTGAGCGGTTATTATTCACTCTGCTCTTTCCACACATTGAGGAGAATAACAAGCATGGTCGCAATGTAACACATTTTCATTTCCAAGCGGTGAAAAGTGAAGGAAATTGTAGGGTTTTCGATTAGAAATGTGATTATCCGAGATTATTTTTGAAAGAATTAAATTTAAACGTTTGTTTCTGACGTTAAGTTCAGGCATTTCAACGGTACAGTCTTTTTTTGCTTTCTTCTCAGATTACGTTTTCTGTTGGCTTGGCAACAGAGCATCACAAAAGGAGATAAAAAATGTACTTCGTGTGTCGATTCGGCATTATTCGGAGGATGTCTTCGGTATAGCGAATGTGGAAGAGTGAAAAAGCTGTTTCTATACAGTCGTGCGTGTCCGCACAAACAGCGCGTTTTGGTAACAGCCCGAATCTACTGGAGACACTTTCCCTCTCTTTTTTTATTTGCCTAAGATGGATGTCGTGTGACGGCTGTTGAAAAGGCTGTGGGTAAAGAAGCGTAAGGGGTAAAATACAGACTGCTCGGCACCTTACCGGCAGCCTTCGTGCAAAATTATGCAAACTCTGAAATAGAGCGAAATACCGAATGTTACATAGAACCATACATGCCATCGTCGACACGGGAATAAGGTGTACGGCAAAAAGAAAACATTCGTGTATGGAGAACTATACGGCAACGTTATAGTCGCGATACATTTTATCTTTCGGCTGGCTTCATTTTGCCAAAACCATTACTGTCATCATCGCTCTCGGATGTCATCATGAAACTGTCATCGCTTAGTACATTTTTTTCCCTGATTATGTTAGGTACCTATTCAATTGGTCATAAAGACGAGTCACATACTCCCTTTTCAAGTATTTTTTTTCAACTAAATCACGAGGCAAGAACTGACAGAGAACTGAACTATTCTTTTGGCAAAATTCTGAATCAAAGAATAGAGTTTCTTTCTAGTCAATTCTATCGCCAGCATTTTCTACGTTTGAGTAATTCTTACGCTTTATGTTAGCAGGTAGTTGAGGTGCCACTAACTCCATGCAGGTCGAAAACAACCGTTAATGTCCGTTAGTCATGTACGGCGGTGAACGAATAAACGGAGAAAAACACAGACGTCTAACGGTAGGCACTGGTTATAGTACAATTCTCTAAGTAATTCCAACAGCAATCGTTCGATGATTCTCTCTCAGGATATTATGCTTTTTTTTATTTTTTATTTTTATTAATAGCCTTTCGCGTTTTTTTTCAGTAATTTGGATTTTGTTAAAATAAATCTTAATCATGTATGTAGTTACGGGGAGCTTCACAGCCGGTTACAAAGTCCGCTTCGACAAGCGGGTGATCTTGGGTTTGAATCCTAGTAAAATTGGGCCATTCGATATCAAAGGACACAAACATAATTTTTTTATTCTCGTTTATTTTTCATCGGTCTAGTTCCAATTAGCGACGCCCGGGGAGGTGACTCCTCCTAGGACCCCAACTTACGAACCGTTGTTTAACGGACCGGCGCCAACGGCTTCACTTCCTCATGCGATGGAAGGTGTGATCCCAGAGATTTTTCGCCTAAGAAAACCTCCCAGTGTCGACTAGGGTTAAATCTAGACCAGTGGGGTTGGTTGTGAGTAGATCACGCCACCCCACACCACAACCATCGACACCTATGTCAGCGTTGGGGTCCGAACCCGGGCCACCAGCGTGGTTACCAACTACGCTAGGCCTCCCGCGAAAATAATTTTGTTGCATTATCTTAAAGTACAACTTCTAGAGAAAATTTCCACAAATTTTCATAAAGATCTGAGCAATAAGCAGAAAGTTAGAGCGTTTGAAGTGCGCTTCAACAAGGCTGTATAAGCTAAACTTGATACTTCATACGCGTTTTTCTTCGAAGAGTGTTTCTCAAAAAATGCCTTTGCCGAGTTTACGATTACGGTAAAACTAATGAGCCGATTTCCCTAAACTTCTTTTTAAATGTTCGTTTTTAAATTTTCCGGTCGTTGAATGGTCGTTTTTTGCTATACGAAGTTTAACTTTGCCGAAGAATAATTTTTAACGCTCAAAACATGTTTTTTTTTCGAGAAAAACGTTCCTGTTTGCACTGAAAATAAAATACTTATAAAGTTGATCGGCCGAGTCTCTATCGTAAACACCGCAAACCCCTGCAACAAAAAATGTTTCGGGGAAACGGCCATTACACTGGTCATTTTAGGTCTCATCCTAGAGCTTAAACTGGAATAAAATAAAATGAGCCTTTTATTATAGCTTCCGAGGCGGTTAGAGAAAATTCGAAAAATTTACGTAAGAAACACTTAGCACCCCGAGATAATTTAAGCCAATCTCGAGGTATAACATTTTTACGAAAATAGTTGTAAATTTCGTAATAATTTTTTTTTTACATTTTATAACCGTAAGACGCCCGAGAAAATGAACCAAGAAATCCAGAAAAAAAATTTTTTTGACCGCAAGTGTTGCCAGATAGATTATTTTTGTATTTAAAAACTAAATTTGCATTTTTCGGCTACTTCAACAAACTTTATTTTGAATTAGAAAAAATTAATTACGAGATTCAAAACTATTTTCGTGAAAAAGCTATATCTCGATATTGGCTTATATTACTTCTAGGTGACTAGTGTTTTATACGTAAAATTTTGCGAGAAATACGACAAAATTATCAAATTTAAAATAAAATTGGCTGAAAAATGCTAACTTAGTTTTTAAATACAAATATAATCAGTCTGGCAGCACTTCTGGTTGAAAACAATATTTTTTTCGGGATTTTTTGATTCATTTTCTTGATGTCCTACGTCTTTAAATTATAGGAAATAGAAAAAAGTGGTTTTGACAAAAAATGTGCTATCTTGCAACAAAAAAAGGGTCCCACAGAGCTTGGAGTCGAAATCAAAATTGGGATTTTTCCGAATAGACACTAGATGAATAATTTTCCCTACTTTGAGCAAATCTGTGATGGTCGTGTCCAAGTTTGTGCTTTTTCGTGGTCATTTCGTATGGAATAACCCAGATGCATTTGCAAAATTAATCATATAGTTGATTCATCGAGTCATTGAAATACAATCTGCAAGCAGTATATCTCGATAGGTCAATACGGTTTCTATCCTAGACGCACTACTTCTACCAATATTGTACAATTTACCGCTACATGTCTACCAAATACGATGGAAGGTGCTCAAATTGACGTGGTTTCTACGGATTCGAAAGCAGCATTTGATCGCGTCGACTATAGTATCCTGCTCGCTAAGATGGAAAAATCTAGGAGCAGCTTCTACTCTCGTACTATGATTGAGATCCTATTTGGTAGATTGGACGATGCATGTTAGGACTGGATCACAAATCTTCATGTTTTTCGAATTTATCGGGTGTTGCGTAGGGCAGTAATTTGGGACTGCTGCTTTTTGACTTGTGTATAAATGACGCATCGTTATGCTTTTGAAGATTATACAGAAAATCGCAGACTGTGTCGAACTCTAGCGACTAGTCAACATTTTCCACGAGTGGTGTTCTTACTACTCACTGACAGTTAGTATCCAGAAATGTCGTGTAATTTCATTCAATAGAAAAAATGGCCCGATACTTTATACACCTATAGCATGTTTGGTCAAGCTTTAACTAGAGTTAACCAGATTTGAGATTTTGGTGTCACATTGGATGCAGCGCTATCGTTTAGACCACGCGATCTGTTTTTGAAACATATTTTGTAGTGTGATATCCTTACAACGCAAACTGGATTACAAGAATAGAATCCGTACATCCTAAATTTGTACGTTACGCCCTATTTTACGCGATTCGCGACGGTTCGAAGCACAGTGCTTTGTTTGTTAATATTTGTAATAGCCTGAAGACATATTATCATTAAAGCCACTAATTGTCACATGATTCTAACAATAAACAACAAAAATAACAACAGCAACAATTCTGAAAAATGTTAGAGATGGAAAAAGCTTTAAAACATGTAAAAAAAGTTCACGTCGTTTTGATAAAATTATCCGCCACGTGTAAAAAAAATCGTGTATAATAAAATTACGTAAAAGACAATCGCGTAAAAAAAGAATTCAGTACATTTTTAACTTTTCACTAAAAGTTTTGTTATAATTTCGAGTTCCATGAAAAAAAAAACTTGACCCCTTTAAATCATCATTGGACAGTTTTTCTGTACAACCAAAGGTTTCTGAGCTTCAATACACTTAGTAAAGCTTGTATTAAAACGCATACTCCCTTTTGGAAAATTACGCTTGAGTCTGAAAAATTTCTACACCCGTGCAAAATACCCGATTTACTGAATCAGATACGTGTGTACTATGTATTTTCATTGAACAAGTTTAATTGAGTCTTTTAATGGGTACAGCGTTAGAATTAACAGAAAAATGAATAAAAAAATCAAAATATGCGGAACTTCAAATCTGTTTGGTTTCCAAAAAAAAAAACAATGTTTTGGTAACGATCAAATTAACTCGTTTATAGTAGTAACCTCTAAGAATCCGTAACGACGTGAAACCATGTAGATCGAAAATCGACAGTCTAATTAAGCAAGTTTCCGTATCTTTTTTTTTTTTAATTAATCCGAACTTATGTTTAAAAATGGTCGAATTTGATTTCTTGAATGAAAAGCATAACTCAAAAATGGTAAGACTTTTGGAAAGTTTGGGCAAATTAACAACATTTTGCTGAACTGCCCCTGTTTACATAGTTGACGTAACAGCCAACACCATCATTGCGAGAAAAATGCGTTTCTTTTATTTTAACCCAGATAATTATATTGAGATACAATTTCAACAAAATAGTCTGTCAATTTTATGAAGATTGGTGTTGTAATAGAGGCCTCACGGATTATACGAGTTTGCCCATGGTAATTAATCCAGAAAAACCGCTACGCCAGTTTATGCGAATAAACATGAATTTTTCACAGATTGTTCGCATAGCTTGGCGTAAAAACTCGACTACTTCCCATCCCACTCTGCCTCGCAGTTGAATAAGTTTTATCAATCGTGTTTCGATCAAACGTCAGTTATTGTCCATCGACAGTTTCAATTAGACAAATACGCACAAACACACATACAAACCCACACACATACACACATGCACAAAAACTTACATTCACGCTAAGGTGGGTAATTGTTACAAGGAAAAATGCAAACTTGACAGCACAGAGCCAGAAAAAAAATTTTTTTTTGTTCAATTTAAGCCCCCAGACAATGCCAAACCTTCCGATTATGGATTACTCGTGCCTCTGATTGGTGCATTACATATGCATGTACATGAATTTGTATGAAAATTAGTATAGGAAAACTTTTTCGCATGTTTCTTCCTAGAGAGCTATCGATCAATCCACTTCCGGTAGTGTCAGGATTGTTTGGGGCCCCAAATAGAACCATAAAAACGTTCTGGCGAATCGATTGAATTTACCCACCGTCATATACACACACACGTTCAATTATTTTATCTAGTGCAAATATCCACTAGTAGGAGGAAAGGACACGGTGACTTTAGACCTTTCTAGGGCTGAGTGTTTGTAAAAATATTAATATACAATACAAGAGTTCAATCCCCCTTTCCCCTTTCCCCCTTTCCATGGAATATTTGTCGAACTAAACGACTTATCTTAGACGAACAGACAGTAGTTAGACAGTCGAGTAAAACGACTTAACATAGACAATTGCACCTTGTATGGAGTGACGCCAGTTTTTGCAACCAATTGGCAGTTACGCCAAAACGTTTTTCCAATATTTCTCTAAAGTTTCAGAACAAAATAGTTTTCTTTTCAGTTGTAGTGTATGTATCTTAGGGAAAGGAAGCTGAATCAACGAAAAAGTGCATTTTGGTCATTTTGGCTCTTACATCAACCATGCAAACAGGGGCAGTGAATTGGACAGTATTTATTATTATTATTGAAAGGTCTACTGCTTTTTCTAGGCGTCAACCAGGTTATGTTTTGGACAATCAAATCATACGAGTGTTACACAAAGAAAACGTTCCAAGTTTTATTGAATCATGAAAGAGTACTACTAATCACTAGTTGAGCATTGTTCAATTATAGAGAGGACTTTAAAGACATTTGCTATAAAATAGAACACAGTATGGTTACATTTTGAAGCAAGCGGGTGAGCTCAGATGTATAAATTTCTCGGCATGTTTAAAACTTCACATGGACTTTTTAGCACCGGATGACAAGCCATTCGTTTCTGAATGCGGGAGGTAACAGGATATGCTCTGTCGGCAATTTGTGCGCTCTTTGTCGCCTGATCAGGATTACAGTTGTTGGCCTTTTTGTGTCGGCGCTAAATGCCTATCAAATCAGCCAATGGATCTGTCGAATCTTATTCTTCCCCTGGGTTATTGTTCAAGGGTATCATATCCGGCTGGGAAAATATAGGCAATGCGTGCCAACTAGCGAATTCCTGTCTAACGGAGACTGTTGACGGCGGAAATCAGAGACGAGGCTCTGCAGCCGGATGCTTGATATTTTTCGATAAACGTCACAATAAGATTCACAAGAAGCACATTTTACTGCCATCAGGAGGCGCGCGAGGGTCCGTATGAGATGAGGATGTGAGGAAACCCCGTGAGGATGTGCAGGCTTTATTTGCGGCGGAGTCGAAAGACAGATTCTTAGATGTGGAGAAATCATCACGTACTGATGAGATATTTCATGAGTTTGAATACCGCTAAAGGCTGCCAGTATGACATTAGAGGGAAATATCCATTTATTTATTGTCGTCCCTTGACGACAGCAGAGCGTAAACCACGAACGAAAGACATGCAATGTAACTCAAATATTGTCAACTTGACGTTAGATTCATATGCATTATATAACCTTTTACATCAATTGGTTCTCTAGAGTTTAAAATGTCAGTCAATCACCTGACATTTTTTCATTCAACGACACAGAAAAATGACACCAATAATGGCCCGGAATGACGAAAGATGATAACTGGAATAATTGTTCCATGTTAAATTGGAAATTGACAGAATAAAAATAACAATTTATTTTCAGATATACCTAAATGTACTTTGATTACTTGCAGGAATATTCCATGCAAAACATAATATTGATTAAGTCAGAAGCAGAGGTAATTTTTTTATATCGGCACTACCAATTCCATTCGCACACCTATCAAATAGAATAATGTAACGGAAAAGCTCGAGTAGGTTTTAATTTGAAGTTATTCGTTTTGAAGTAGGCAAAAGTGAGTGACAGATTAAAATCGACGACACGGTCGCAAATGTTCGAAATGAACAGCATGGTTTTAATTGGTTTTTTAAATCCTTAATCGATTCTAGCCGATGGGGGAATTATACTTCACTGGGAAGCCAGATATTTACATTCAACTATGGTCTTTGTTGCCAGCTAGAACAAGCTGAATCAGTACTACGTAAATGAGTCGGATGCACTGATTGACCAGATAATAATAAAGTCTAATTTTTTCTCGAGATTTTGATAAGACTTGTTACCATTGTTACTAATCTGGCACTCATGGCAGCAATAGAACACGCCCTTTTGAAATTAAAAATATTGTACCAATCAGCGAAAACTGTCCGCCAAGCACACACATATACTGGAATTAAATATAGCAAACTTTTCTACTTGTACGCCTCCAGGCTTCCTCAGCAGAACATATTCGGTGAGAATAAAATCAATGATCTGGAACGGGAAAATCTTGTACGTACAAGTTGTTTAAGCACGAGTATGTGGCATTACAACCATTCCACATGATTGCCGTTTCATGGCATCGACATAAAAGGGAAGCTGCTCGTACAAGTTTTCGGCCTCTGCTGCCAGTGATAGTGGTAATCGTTGCTAGGCATTTTGGTCCCAAGGTTTTGCAACCCAAATAACCGAATTCCGGTTGATTTCTGGTAGGTTTTTGATGAAGCCTAATGATGTGGTACATTCGAAATATAGAAATAGTACTTTGTCTCGGTGTTTTGTCATTAAGACAAAAGGCAATGATAGCTCAATTTCTGTAAAAGTGCGTGGTTTTGTTTGAAGTTTTGAATTTGAAAGAACAGTACAAGCGCTATTTTTAGTCGGCGAAGATTGTTTGATGTAGGTTGAGAGCTTTCTTGAACCATTTGATGGGCGGTTTGTGAAATGGCACGAACGAAGATGGTTATTTTTGGACAGAAAATAGAATGAATACAAAATGCTTTTTGATAAATTAAATGGGCTGCCTAAAACGATGCACAAAAATAAATAATACTTGGGTTGATGTTGCATGATGTCTGTGGGCAGACAGTGGGGTACTTTTCCACACAGATATCTGCAGAATTTTAGATTCGTGCACTTCTTTCAGTTAAACGATAATGCAGCTGAATTGATGAAAAAGAGAGAATCAAATTTTCTGTTTCTTTCATTTTACTGTCCAGCACCATGAGATATATAACGACTTTATAGATTCATTCATTATTTGTTTGCAATCATTATTGGCTCATTACAATAAATGATCACAGATAATGATGCGACTGCGTTATTTAACAAGTGATGGAGGCGCATCGTACATCGCACTCTTGGAATTAAAACTCCTTTCTTCGGATTGGTAAAACTCTCTCCTCTCTGGGTGATATTTATCCGTTTCTGGCGTAAACTATCTTAGCATTCCTAAGTTGGTTCAACGTGCCGTTTTTGTGGTCTATCATAAAACGCGACTGCTGCTCTAGAAGCGGCGTCATTGATGAGCACAGATAGAAAAAATCAAATGAAAAGCTTATATCAAGTTTGTAAGTAGTTTGAAAATCCGCGTCACCATTATTACACTCTGCAAAAATCATCGTCGTGTAAGTATTACTTGACTCTACTAAGATTCAGATTTATTAACTAATATTCATTAACAACGAACACGAGAAAAAAATGAGTGAAAACTTTTGTTCCTATTTCGCAGCCAGGTATATTCGTTTCATTCTTGGTGAAAAGCACAATTACGATTCAACTAATACCGTCGATTCTGTGAATCTCAGTCTGAAATGGAACATGAGTCAGGAGGTTTATGAGACCCACCGCTGGTCATAAAAAGTAGATGGCAAACCGTTCCATTTCAGTAGAACTATTCCGAAGAGAACGGTTGAACCTGTGGGAACTAGAAGGACGGTAAAATGAGGTAAAGCGCTGCTAAAAGCTTATGTACATAATTGATATCTTCATGTTAGTAGAGAGAATAGAGCGACCTGCTGGTATGTTGTAATATCGGCCAGTGTTATGTACTGCAGGTGATCGTTTTATTGTAACCCTTTTCAGTTTCAGATTCAGCAATTATTAAAAAATTAAATAAAATTATGTATTATTAATCAAAATTATTTCCTGTAAGAAGCACATAGCTTTTGCTTTCATTTATATGATACTTTGTAGTTATTCCACCATTGGTTGAACAAGTTCGTAAGTGTCTAAATTTAACAAATCAAATAGGTAGTGATTGAACTCTACACTTATGTGTGGTTAAAAATGTGCCCCGAATATTTTTTCTCGGCGATTAAGCTTCTTGCTTCCCAATGTGTGTGAAAATACGTTACGCTTTTAATAAGTATTTTCGAAAGCTCTCATAACCGTCTGTAACCTCTACTTCACAATACACAGTACAGTCAGGTTTTTTTTTACGCGGGGGATACGTACCTCGTAAAAAAACCGCGTAAAAAAAACCGCTTTAATTCAAAAATCCGCGTAAAAAAACACTTTTTTTTTTAAATCCGCGTAAAGTAGTCCAGCAAGAAGAGCTTTAGAAAAAAACTCTAGACGCTCTAGAACCAGTATTTAAAATTGTCCTCTTTGACGGTTATTCCGGATCTTTCGGTGGGCGGAGAGTATTTTTTGGACTAAGTCTTTTACTAGATAAACACTTAAACGTTTCTGGTTCCAACCCACGTTAATTCGGAAATTCGTGATTTTTTTTTTGAATTATCGCGGTATCGCGTAAAAAAAACGCGTTAATTCAAAAATCCGCAAAAAAAACCGCGTTAATTCAAAAATCCGCGTAAAAAACCGCGTTAATTCAAAAATCCGCGTAAAAAAACCGCGTAAAAAAACCTGACTGTATTACTGCAATTGATAAAAAACTGTAGACACATTTCGTAGATTCGTAGACATGTAAACAATCTCTTGAAAGCTAATGTTTCCAGGCATATTGGAGGTATTTGTACAGCTGATGTTTCTTCTATGAAGATTGCTCACACGCTTCCAGTGAGTGGCTGATACAAATAACTTGAAGTAGCTTGAACAACATGTATTGAAATAACAAATAAGCGTGTACTCTTTTGATTTTCAGTAGTTCGACTAAGAAAAATACAGACGTTGCCTAACAAAGCTTGGCATCCAAACCCAATAAGAGCCGTTTGCCCTACAAGCTTTCGTTTCGCTTAAGTTCCATTTAGCGTAATCCAACACGTCTCCCAAGAGGAAAGGTCTCAGTTTAGTAAACATGCCCCGTCTTCGTCTGGAAAATAAAAATAATAAATAAAACAAATCCACCAGTAAAACTGTGTCGCTCCTATCGCCATCGCTATCATTTGTTATTGTTCGTTTGAGTGTTCAGCAGCTGACAGGTTCACCGAAACAGGCAACCGTGAGTAGTCGTGTAGGTACTGACTGGTAATGAACTTTCGTAGATATCGTGTGCACATGCGCTTCGATTCGCCTTTGTTTTGCTTCCCCTTCGCAGTTCATTTCTCCGATCAGCTGAATGTCAAATAAATACATATTTCAGAGCGGGAGATTGTGCGAGGACTGAAGACGTTGTTGACTGAAAAAGTTTTCACTGTAGTGTTTTAAAACTCGAGTTAAGCTAGACAGTGCCGGTTATAAATTACCCCTAATGCCAGTTTGTTAAAATTCTCTACTCGAGCTGAATACATCGCTGCAGTTTAGTCTGCGAAGACGGGATTTCGTACCATGCAACGTAATGAGTTTTTCAGCGCTTACACATATTAAGAATAGAGTCTGCTGTCCTAATAGTGTGCTCAAGCCGGCTGTATTAATCCGGTAAGTGATGAGAGTGATTTCTTTGTTGCCGGCGTCGAGTCGACGAGCGTTGTTGGGATGCAGATCTAGTGTTCTCGTAGTTTAATGGTTCCCAAAATCCTTATGTAAGCGGCAGAGGACGAGGACGTGGCCAGGCATCGGTACTTTCGAAACATTTTGCCGCAGTGCAGGTGAATCGGACTAACGGCCTTTGGTCTATTTTGTCAACAAGGTGATACTGGTTGCACACCCCGCCCTGCCGGCTCTACTAATATAAATAATGGCTGCGCTCATGGCATTCCGTTACCTCCCGCTCTTGCTGGGAGAATTATCACACGAAACAGAATAGTGTCAGTAGAAAATAATCTTGTAGTAGAACGGCACGAGCACGGGAGGTTTTCCGGCAGGAAAAGTTTCGGTCTCGAATTCAATTTATTTTGCCTCCTAGATTCGTAAGCCATTTGCATTGGGTCACGTAAATGAATTCTCAATGGGGGCTTCCGATTAGTTGGGACAGTTTGCTGCTGGTGGTAAGAATGAAATGATGATAAATGTCATGCAGTAGAACAAATATGCGCCCATTTTCGAATAAGACAATGCGACTTCAATTCTTTCACATTTATGGTTTTATTTACCATTTCAAGAGGTTAGATATTAATTCCTTGAAAATGAAAGAATGGCATTCAGGATATCACAGGTAAATTCAAATTTTCAGATTGTCCGTTATTGAAAGCATGGAAC
The DNA here is from genome assembly GCF_029784165.1 of Wyeomyia smithii. Lineage (NCBI taxonomy): Eukaryota > Metazoa > Arthropoda > Insecta > Diptera > Culicidae > Wyeomyia > Wyeomyia smithii. The sequence continues at coordinate 86,649,501 of NC_073696.1, read as the reverse complement.
AAATTGAGTTACGTTCATGATATCTTCTTTGGTCACAAATCAACATATTTTTGTCATGTTGCATGTTGCAACGCCCCCTCTCCCCCTGAACCCTTACGTAATTTGTGGATGACCCCCAAGACGGTATTATACGGACGGTAAGTTACTATAATTAGGACGCCGAAAGAAGGGAAGGTAAAATCGCGTTCAATTCGTATCGTGCTCCGATTTCCATAGTAAGTCGAATTTATTGTCTGCAGCCTAAAAAAAATTGCGTTAGTGCTGAAGCACCTTTCTATCTATTGGCTGTATCGGAATACATACCAGCTACTGAAGTGCTGAAAATTCTGCCGTCATAAGAAGAGATCAAGAATCTCCCCACGTCATACATTTGCCGGGTGTCACTATTGTGATACATCAATGGCACTTTTTAGCGCACCAAAATAGTTTAATTGAAGTCGTGTTTTTCTGCCGTTCGCCAAAACGATGCTAACAGAGATACGATCTGCGCCTTATCTCTTAGTGCTCATTTTCGTCTATATGAACGTAGTTATTATAAGAAGCTGTTATTTTTATGCAAAGGTAAAAGTTAAAAAAAAATATTTTTGAAATAATCTCGTTTAGCATTATTTTCGACCAACTTCAAGCCAATCAGGGAACGCTGCTCTTCGAAGTTACCAATAATTTAAAAAAAGAGAAGGAGAGAGAGTTGGAGAGAATCATTACTGAAATTTATCACTTCACACCATCAAATCAAGCTCGAGTGTGTTTTCAAACCTATTGCAAAAGATATATTGACATACGACAGACTGGTGTGATTCTACGAAAATCGTCTTGAATACATAACTTCGTCAACTATTTTTTTGGTTTTATTACTAGTAAGCTGAGATTTTTTTTGCCTTTCTCCTAGAAAGGTATCGCAATCACTTGCAAAACCGAAAATATAAAAGTGCTCCAAAGGGCCGAATGGCATATATCACTCGACTCAGCTCGACGAGCTGAGCATTTTCTGTATGTATGTGTGTGTGTGTGTATGTGTGTGTGTATGTGCAGATTTTTATTCTCACTCACTTTGCTCAGAGATGGCTGGACCGATTTTCATAAAATTAATTGCAAACGAAAGGTCTTGTTGTCCCATAAGACCCTATTAAATTTCATTGTAATCGGATTTTTAGTTTCGAGGTTATGTATCAAATAGTAAAAATCATAAAACATCATTATCTCAAAAACTACACAACCGATTTAAAATTGGTCCCAAAAGAACGGGCTACCTGAAAAACCTCCAACTTTTGAATTTTATAAAGATTGAACATGTTGTTCAAAAGTTATGAAAAGAAACGTGTTCTGAAGACTGTTTAATCTCACTCATGTTTCTCAGAGATGGCTGAACCGATTTTCATAAAATCAGTGTCAAATGAAAGGTCTAGTTGCCCCATAAGACCCTATTGATTTGTTTTGCAATCGGACGATTAGTTTGCCTGTTATGTTTAAAAATGTGAAATCCAACTATGCAAAGGAACATATTCCGATGACTACTTGGACTCACTCACTTTTCTCAGAGATGGCTAACCCGATTTCCACAAAATTAGTGTCAAATGAATGGTCTAGCTGCTTCAGTAGACCCTATTGAATTTTACTGTAATCGAACTGTAACTTCATCTGTAATGTACCGACTTCTGAAAACAGTAACACCACCTACAAACATTTTCTTAGGAAACCAACCAGTAGAAAAATGCAAAATCGTAAGGGACCTAGGCGTAATCTTAGACTCCAAACTTACATTCATAGAACATTATAATAAAATTATCAACAAAGCAAATAGTATGCTGGGCTTTATAAAACGCTTTGGCCACAATTTTCAAGACCCATATACAATCAAACTATTATATATTACATACGTCCGACCAATTCTGGAATATTGTAGCATTGTATGGAATCCCTATATTGCCACACATGAAGAACGCATTGAATCTGTCCAGAAACAATTTCTTTTGTACGCGCTTCGTAAGCTAAATTGGACATCATTTCCCTTACCATCATATGAAGCACGCTGCATGCTTATAGACATACAAGCACTTAAAGAACGCCGCGATCTTTCAATGCTTTATTTTATCAATGACATTATTTCTCAACGCGTGCAATCTACTCAATTATTACCACAACTAAATTTTTATGCACCCAGTCGTCAATTAAGAAATCGTAAAATATTTTCGGAAAATTCTCACAGAACAAACTACTCAAAAAATGGCCCAATAAATCGCATGATGCGTCACTATAATCAGCACTGCGAAAATATCGACATCACCATGGGCAGAAATCAAATAAAAAAACGGTTAACTACTGGAAATAATGTATAGAATATAAGAAAACATTGTATTATTATAACTGTAGTCTACATTTGCTTGACGAAATAAATAAATAAATAAATAAATAGATCACGCCTTCCATCGCATGAGGAAGTAAAGCCGTTGGCGCCGGTCCGTTAATAAACGGGTCGTGAGTTAGGGTCCTGGGTGTGGGGTCGCCTCCCTGGGCGTCGGTGATTGGCCACAACAGTGGCGGAACTAGACCGACGGAAAATAAGCGAGAATAAAAAAAATATATATAAAACATTGCGAAACAGAGATACAAGTTTTGTACGTAGGACTCGATGCGATAAATGTAAGTCGAAAGCAGATGATACACGGTTGAAGGCTCGTTGATTACCAATGATGGCACTGATTGCACTGTAATTGGTGCGACGAAAAGGCAGTTGCAACGCAGATGACGAAAACGCAGATGACGCCATCTTTTATTTCAAAATGGTATTTAGGATACTGGTTAAAGAAAAACTCATATTGGGTGATATTTGGTCACTTTGGACTGTTTTCAGAAGCCGAAAGTCGTCATTTTGGACTTTAAAATTGCCTGTGAATTCAATTTCTGTCATCTAGGCGTAATTCTGGTTCCGAAAACATTCATATTGAATGGTATTTGGTCATATCCGGCTGTTTGCCAGACACCGGAAGTCACCATCTTTAAATTCAAGACTGTGTCTGTGATCAATTTTTAGCTTCTGTGCATCTTTCTGGTTCCAGAAATACTCATATTTAATGGGAATCGTCCATTTCAGGCTGTTTTCCAGAAACCGGAAGTTGCCATCTTACAATTCAAAATGTTGTCTGAAGTCGATTTGTGGCTCCAGTGCATCATAACGGTTCCGGAAATACCCATATTTGGTGGTATTTGGTCGTTTGCGCTGTTTTTCCGACACCGGAAGTCGCCATTTTGGATTTCATAATGGCATTTGGAGACAATTTATGGATTTTGAACGACATACTGGTTAAAGAAAAACTCATATTGGGTGGTATTTGGTCATTTTCAGCTGTTTTCAGAAACCGGAAGTCTCCATCTTAGAATTTGAAATGCTATCTGTGGTCGATTTTAGCTCCTGTGTATTATTCTAGATCCGGATATTATTATATTGGGTGGAAATCGGCTGTGTTCCAGAAACCGGAAGTTGCCATCTTACAATCCAACATGTTGTCTGAGATCGATTATGGAACATATTTGTTTCCACTAAAAACATTCACCTGCCAATATGGTTCCATTTAGTTGATTAGTTCGCGAGATGTGCAGAAATTTGTGAAGAAACATGTACTTCCAGAAGAGGGAGGAGCGTCGAACCATTATGGACAAATTTGTTACCTCTAAAAACATTCACATTCCAAATTTGGATGTATTTTCTTGATTGGTTCTTGAATTGTGCGGTATTTGTGTTTCATTTTTATGGGACCCCTTCCTTATAGAAGAGGGATTCGGGTGTCAAACCATTATGTACATATTTGTTATCACTAAAAACATTTACCTGCCAAATTTTGTTCCATTTGGTTGATTAGTTCTCGAGATGTGCACAAATTTGTGTTTCATTTAACTATTATGGACATATTAGTTACCCCTTAAAACATCCACATGCCAAATTCGGTTTCATTTGCTTAGTTTGTTCTTGAGTTGTGCAGAAATCTATGTTTCATTTGTATGGGACCCCTCCCTTCCAGAAGAGGGAGGGGTCTCAAACTATCATAGGAACCTTTATCGGCACCAAAAACCTCTACATACAAATTTTCACGTCGATCGGTTCGGTAGTTTACGAGCCTATATGGATCAGACAGACAGACAAACCGGACTGCATTTTTAAATGTATAGATTGCAACATCAATATTTTAGAACCTAAAGAGTGAATATACATTTATTGGATTGAAGCGTTCATGTAAATCTATTTTTACAAATAAAAAATTGGATGAGAAAGGCTGGGTCTGACCGCTAGGTGGATTAGTTTAGGTTTTATTTATATGGTTTCTATCCGCTCAACAATAATGAGTTTTTTTTCTCTGTTTGGACTCATCACCGCGACCAGAGACATTTGATCTATTGTGATATTTGCCCAGGTGTTTTTCTGTATTCCGCACTTCATATTATTGGCCATTATTACTATTGAAATGAGTGATACGCTTTTTTTACTTATATTCGTGCTTGTTTGTGAGATTTTACCCTCCCGTTTCAAGCTTACTGCTCTACAATACCGAGCCTCTTTCTATCCTACCAATATTGCCAAATTATAATTCCCTGGAGTGAGACTTCACTTTACGTTCCTCTCTGGCCAGGTTTATTCTAAGAGGGACTTATTATGTCAAGAGGAAGGAGTCTTATCGAAACCTCGTTCCCCGTGCCAATATTGCCAATTACAAATTCCCTGGAGAGGATAAATATTCCTATGATCAGTTTTATTATAAGAAGAACTTATTTTGTCAAGAGGAAGGAGTCTTATCGAAACCTCGTTCCTCCTACCAACACCGCGTCACAATTACAATTCCCTGAAGAGGCATTTAGTGCTTTAGCTCTGGTCAGTTTTATTATAAGTAGAACTTTTTTTGTCCTCAAGCCAAGATCGTGCCATAATCACAATTCCCTGAATAGAACTATTATACGCTACTCAGACCAGTTTTATTATAAGAGGGACTTACTTTTGTTAAGATGAAAGTCAGCAGGGATCAGAGTTGATATTTGTTGACACTCTTGAGTGAAAGTGAAAAAAAGCATCCATAAACGTTATTTTTTTACAATCCTTTCCGAGTTCTCCCTTCCCTCTTTTTGCATGGAAGTGAACTGTCAAAACACCTCATTATATTTCATGCGATGGAAGCAAGACAACAAAATCAGTTTATCAGTTAACGAAGATTGTCAAGGCATCGGTCAGTGTCAGTGAAAAAGTGTTTCGGTGAGGTGCATTTTGGTTAAGTGGACTGGTTGTTTTTCTTTTTCGCTTTGAAGTGAAGATCATTTGGTTGGATTTGTCGTCAAATTTGATTCCGTAACCGTGAACGATGCGCGCGATCTATTTCATCTGAGTATAACAGCACGTTACTAAGACGAAAATTTGGTGTATCTGAAAGAATGCTGCGATCATTGGAAGTGAAAATTGAAAATGATTGACACGACTACTCGCTCAACAAAGCGGACTCTGTAACATTGCGGCTACGAAGCTCCCCCACAAAAATGAGTTAATTGATAGTTAAATGGCACAAAAGAGAACAATTACACAAAACCCATTTTGTTTAAGTGTTACCTCAATTCTTGTAGCTCCAAGATGAATTTTGATTGTTTTCGGTACGGATAGATCTGTTTTTGTGTTATTAATTTTTCGTAGGATTTTTTTTTGCATTTCTATATATTTTATGTGTTTCTTTATATGCGTTCTCTATTCACTGCACAAAAACAGAATAATCTATAATAAAATTGCACAAGAGAGACAAAATCACACAAAGCTCGCTCTGTTTGTGTCAGGTTAAGTGTTTTTTTATTCATAGGTACTGTCCAAATTTGGCAAATTTGTTTTTTGTGAGATTTTTGAGTTTGAGTGATTCTTTCTGCGTTTCTTTATGTGTGGTCTTCATACACTCCACAAAATCAAGTTTATCACTCACTTAACTGTATGAACTGCTGAAATTCCACAAAATAATTAAAATGGTTGATGTACATGTTACCAATTATGGCAGAGGATTTGATAAAACTCTCTGATTTAGTATTATAAAATAAATATTTAATTTAAAACACGTTATTTTTTATTTTTAACAAGTCACAAAAAAGAGGTGCCCAACTTAGTTCTCGCTATAAGTCAATAGATGGCGCCAGCAGTAAATCCTGCTTGATTTTTTCATATCTAAAACGTTTGATACATTACTGATTTATTGTGGCGTCATATAATTTTAGTTATATGAAAATGCCGAATTTATGCCGAATAATCGACATTTGCGATAAGTGGAAATTTTTCCATTTCATTCAAAGAAAATGGCGGCTAAAGCGCATCGTGAGCTAGAAAAAGTTCAAGGATATGCTGCTCTAAGTGAAACAATGGGCCGTGATTGATTCTGTCGCTTTAAGTACGGTAATTTTGAAAAAACCTAAAAAATTGAGAGCAAATCTGAGTAATTCTCGTGTTTCTGAATATACATCCTTAAACTTTTTTCCCACCGCAAATATATACATGAATGTTGCTCGGTCCCACCGTCCATATATATTTCTTGCTCTCAAGGTAATCAAAGATGTGAACCGTCCGAAAATTTCGGAGTAATATTGTGTAAAATAGAGTAACTCTCAAGCATAAGAGTAACTCAGATAAAAGAGGATAAAAGTTTTTCTGAGAAAACGTGAAAAATAAAGAGCAAATCTGAGTAATTCTCGTGTCTCTGAATATCCGTCCTTAAACCTTTTCCCCACCGTGTATATAAATATAAATGTTACTCTGTCTCACCGCTCATATATTTTTCTTGTTCTCAAGGTAATCGAAGATGCAAATCATCTGGAAGTTTCGGAGTAATATTGAGTAAAATAGAGTTATTCCCAAGCATATGAGTAACTCAGATAAAAGCTGTCTTGCCCCTCGGTCCGCATGAAACGAGGCCTAAAATTAGTGAAAAATTACTCAATGAGGATTCATGCCAAACACAGGAACAGCTTGCTTCGGTTTCAGGAGATATACGTCAAGCTATTTATAAGCAATCACATGGTTTGGGAATGTCTCAAAATAAGGGACTTGGATCGTTCTTCGCCTGTGAACAACTTCTCCACCGGCAAAAAAGAAAGGGTTTTCTTCATCGCATCGTGATGGTACATAAAAAATGGATTTATTACAGCAATCAGAAGAAAAGAAAGACATGGGCACTATCCGGCCATGCTTGTACGTTGTCGACTCGGCCAAATAACGGGTGACGATTAAAATTTCGGAAATTTCCTAGTCTGTGTGTTTGTGGAAACCTATTTCTAGATTTCACTGTGATATCACTTTGACTGTGATATTATGAAAGAAAGACAGTTCCAATTATCCCTAATTTCTGAAGGTATCTTAGTTTCGGGATCTAGAAGGTGTTAGCTCTCTCAACCTTTTAAAGACCCTTAACAGAATGACTTAGTACTTGCAGTACATTCCGGAGTAATTTTCCATTCGGTAAGCCCCGCATCAAAATAATATAAGAAACCTGTAGATTCTATTATTATTTTCAGACTTTGAATTCATTTGAAATATTTTTATCAGAATAATCAATCCGTATTTTATATTTATTAAATGTTATATTTATTAAATAGAGGAGTGGCAAGATAATTGAATGAATAAATAACCATACACTTGTGCACCAAAATATAACTTTAAATTTGTTGACACAGTGCTAACCTTGTAGTAAATAAATAATATGTTTATCACCTGATCACCTCTGCAAATGCAACACTAAAAAAATTAAACTAAAAATAATAATAATGAAGTAGCCGAGTCTAGTCTACACTAACACAGCTAGTACTTTAAAAAATCCTTAAAAATGATTCTATCATTTTTCATATCAAGAAATGATTTAACATTTACATTTTTTTTTCACTGGCCCGGTCTACTGTGTAGCGCAATATCTTCTCTCTTCTTTTTTCTTTTCTCTCTATATAATAAGAATACAACGCTGGCAGTATGTCACGATTAAACTCAAGAAGGAATCAGTGGATCGGCGTGAAAATTAGTATATAGGGTTTTTTTAGGGCCGGGAAAGGTTATTATATGGTTTGGGATCCCTCTCCTTTCTGGAAGGGAGGGCTCCCATACAAAAGAAACACAAATTTCTGCTTAACACCAGAACTAATCAAAAAACCAATTTGGCAAATGGAAGTTGTAGAAAGCAAGAAATATTTGTATACTGGTTTGACGTCCCTTTCTCTTCTGGAAGGAGGGGTCCTATACAAATGAAATACAAATTTCTCCATAAATCGAGAACCAAAGCAAATTTAACCAAATTTGGTAAGCAGAAGTTTCTGGGTATTCTGAAAAAGAGGGATCTCATACAAACTCCAGCATAAATTGAGAATTAATCAAGCAAACGGAATCAAATTTGGGGAGGTAAAACATATGTTGATGGTATTTTGATACCCCTCCCTCCTTAAAAAAATATATTGTGATGACCTTTTCTATTTTTTTATTATTTTTAGAAAATCTTGAAGATTGGACAAAATTTGCCTGTTTCGCCTATCTGAATACACAAAACACAAAAATGAATAATGATAAATTATAAAAAATAAAATAGGAAATGAAAATGTTTATTTACATTGCATTTGCATCATTTATAATGAAAAAGGCAATACTGTGTGTCCTCTCAGACATGCATACAAGCTTTCATGCAAGCCTTCATGTGGGAAGCAAATGACGCAACTTTTGATTGTCACTTTCAATGTATGAAGTACAATTTTGTAAGTAAAATAAGATCATATTTAAACTGCTTCCGGCCTGTGCATTTCTTTTATCTCTAGCAGCATTGTTTTTGCGTTAACGTCCACTATCACATGTGATTCCGTTGTCCTTACTAAACCACTACAATTAGTTTTGTTTACGAGCCGATTAAAGATTGACTCTGCACTTATAAAAGCAGTGTTGCCGATCACCGTTTCGGAATTTTTCTAATGCTGTCAAAGCAAGGTAGATGTATCTAATGAAAAACTGATTTATCTCTCGATTTATTTGGAAAAGGTCCGTAGTCGGTTTTCTGACGAAACCTTTCCATGATGTACGGATTACGTATGGTGTATGGTTTTCATGTCGGTTTGCATCTCTTGATTCTACCAACAAACTGTTTGCAGATTGTTGCTCTCCGGTTGTTTCTGTACACCAAGGAACTTGAAATTCCGAAAAATTTTCGATTGGGTGACACAGAGGCAGTTTCATTGAGTTGCGTATTTTTGGTATTAATAGGAGCAGGTAGTTCAGGAATGTGTATTTTTCCGTAATGTAATGATGCTTTATCTGGCTTATACACTAGAGTTGGTGGGGTTTCGGGTTTTCAATCCCGAAACCCGAAACCAACCCGTACACGTCGGGTTCAGGTCGGGTTTGGGCTAGAAAACCCGAAACTCGACTATCAAATCTATGAAATCTCGTATTCAGGTGTCAAAATTTCGGATACAGGTCAAGTTCGGGTTTCATAGAAATAAAATTTTCGGGTTCGGGATTGATCGAAAAAAAATCGGGTTCGGGTTTCAACCGAAAAAAATCAGGTTCGCGTAGGGTACGGGCTTGAAAAAAAAAAAAAAACCCTACCATCTCTATTAAACACACAAATGGAATCAAACTTTTCTTCAAACATAACACATCTGGAATGTTTGCTAAACCACTCCTCTTTTGTACATTACTTTGACTGCTACTTATTTTTGAGGTTTGCAGGATGGTATACGCATTCGAAACCAGAACATTTACTACGTCTATTTGGAAGTTAGGTACCTGAATTTGAAAATCTAGTAATTCAACCAGGGAAAGCCAGGGAAAAGGTTTCGAGCGCTTTTATTTCAGTCATTTTTAATCAGGTTATCGAGGTTTTGGCATCAATCGATCGGAAATTCTTTTACGGTTAAATTCATGTAACAAAAAGAACCTATTGTTTGAGATACACTATTGAAAAATTGGTAAAAATAACATCGATTGTCTAAATCATACCGAGTAGCCAATCACTACCTCTCTTCCCAAGCACAGCCGACGCTAACGGATACAACCGATCTGACTTTGTAAATAATTTGTTGTTGTTATTATTGTTTTACTCGGGATTCTTTCTGTTTCCGATGCTTTTTTACTTTCCTTACCATTCCGTATTCATCTTAACTCCTCCCTCTTTCTAACTAACTGACGAAACCTTGATATAGAAGGTACCATTCGAACATTTCACCCCATCATTTTCATTCTAAAACCATACCAGTGACACATGGACAACGGCTAGGTGCCGTTGAAAGGAGGAACGACAAAATAGTACCGGTCATCTCGTGCCAGCTTTCACCCGTAACGTTGGTGGCTGTTAGTAATGCATGGCTACTGCAAAAGTACTAAAATGGCTGGAAATCTAGCCAGAATAACCAGAGAACAAGAATCATCGACAACTGGCACCTTTTGGTGCCTCAAAGTGTTGTAATTGAAGTGGCTAGTTGAATTTTCTCTTTTACAAAACGTTGTTGATGCTCAGATGAAAAAAAAAACCCTAAATCAATCCACCTAGCGGTCAGACTCAGCCTTTCTCATTCAAACTTATTATTTGTAAAAATAGATTCACATGAATGCTTAAATCCAATAAAGGTATATTCTGTCTTTGGGTTCTAGGATATTGATGTTGTAATTAAAGTATAAAATATGAAATTTGACGTAATGTTAGTGCTCAAGAAATAGCGAAATGAAAGAAATGACTCTTAATTTCGAACAATTTAATCACGAGCGATACCGGGAACGTTCAGATAGTACGATACCACTTTCAAATCATGTTGAGGCCATATATATTGATCAAAGCAGGTATAGTGTTGAATAGTCTTTGAATTTCTTTTCTTTCCAAAACATTTGAACAGCATATCAAATTGTTATGAAGTTTGTTATTTGTAAGTTTGAGCGATGACTCGTTTGTATGACAGGTGTTAGATATGTTCAAATAAGTCTTGTAATGCTTGAGATAATAGACTTTCGATGTTTTACAAATTAAAACATAACGGTTGCTTGAGTTTGATTACAATCAAATGAAAATAGGCAGCCAAACTTTGAAACCAATGGTTCTTTCATAATTCATCAGTTAACCCTTAACTAGCCCGTTTATCTGATATCAATATTGTTCAAATCGGTTGTGTAGTTTCTAAGATAATGAAGTTTCGTGATTTTCACATTTCGATACATTACAAACGAAGTTACAGTCCGATTACAGCAAAGTTCAATAGAGTGTTATGAGGCAGCTAGACCTTTCATTTGATACTAATTCTGAGGAAATCGGGTCAACCATCTCTGAGAAAAGTGAGTGAGTCCAAGATGTCTTCGGAATATGTTTCTTTTCATAGCTGGATTTCTCATTTTTAAACATAACAGGCAAAGTAATAATCCGTTTGCAGAAAAAAAATCATTAGAGCCTTATGGGGCAACACGACCTTCCATATGACACTAATTTTATGAAAATCGGTCCAGCCATCTCTGAGAAAATCGAGTAAGATTGGTAGAGCGTTACACTCACACATACACACACATATTCAGAAAATGCTCAGCTCGTCGAACTGAGTCGAGTGGTATACGACATTCGGCCCTTTTGAGCACTTTTATACCTTTAGTTTTGCAGTGATTGCTATACCTTTCTAGGAGGAAGGCGAAAAGTGAAATGATAGAAATGACTTTTAATTTCAACTTCAATCCCGAGCAAGGCCGCAAACATTAAAATTGTACAATGTTCATAGCTTCTGAGATATAAGAGCGTTTTTCACATTCGCAGCGCCAAAACTAAAAGTTTGATTACAATGAAATTCAATAGTATCATAAGTGGCTAATAGACCCTTCATTTGACACCAAGATAGAAAGAATCGGTCAGACCATCTCTGAGAAAAGTGAGTGCAAAAAAAAGGTGCACATACACACGCACACACCCACACACAAACATATACACCTAGACATGCATATATGCAGAAAATGCTCAACTCGTCGAAATGAGTCGAGTAGTATATGACATTCGGCCATTTGGATCACTTTTCTACTTTTTAATTAGCCAGTGATCGTTAGGAGAAAGTCAATATATTTACTTTCATTATGTGATTTCACATTTTTATGAACAACGGACAAAGTTACAATCCGATTGCAGTGAAATTCAATATCAACCTATGGGGCAACTAGAGCTTTCATTTGACACTAATTTTTAGGATTTGATAAAACTCTCTGATTTAGTATTATAAAATAAATATTTAATTTAAAACACGTTTTTTTTTATTTTTAACAAGTCACAAAAAAGAGGTGCCCAACTTAGTTCTCGCTATAAGTCAATAGATGGCGCCAGCAGTAAATCCTGCTTGATTTTTTCATATCTAAAACGTTTTGATACATTACTGATTTATTGTGGCGTCATATAATTTTAGTTATATGAAAATGCCGAATTTATGCCGAATAATCGACATTTGCGATAAGTGGAAATTTTTCCATTTCATTCAAAGAAAATGGCGGCTAAAGCGCATCGTGAGCTAGAAAAAGTTCAAGGATATGCTGCTCTAAGTGAAACAATGGGCCGTGATTGATTCTGTCGCTTTAAGTACGGTAATTTTGAAAAAACCTAAAAAATTGAGAGCAAATCTGAGTAATTCTCGTGTTTCTGAATATACATCCTTAAACTTTTTTCCCACCGCAAATATATACATGAATGTTGCTCGGTCCCACCGTCCATATATATTTCTTGCTCTCAAGGTAATCAAAGATGTGAACCGTCCGAAAATTTCGGAGTAATATTGTGTAAAATAGAGCATAAGAGTAACTCAGATAAAAGAGGATAAAAGTTTTCCTGAGAAAACGTGAAAAATAAAGAGCAAATCTGAGTAACTCTCGTGTCTCTGAATATCCGTCCTTAAACCTTTTCCCCACCGTGTATATAAATATAAATGTTACTCTGTCTCACCGCTCATATATTTTTCTTGTTCTCAAGGTAATCGAAGATGCAAATCATCTGGAAGTTTCGGAGTAATATTGAGTAAAATAGAGTTATTCCCAAGCATATGAGTAACTCAGATAAAAGCTGTCTTGCCCCTCGGTCCGCATGAAACGAGGCCTAAAATTAGTGAAAAATTACTCAATGAGGATTCATGCCAAACACAGGAACAGCTTGCTTCGGTTTCAGGAGATATACGTCAAGCCATTTATAAGCAATCACATGGTTTGGGAATGTCTCAAAATAAGGAACTTGGATCGTTTTTCGCCTGTGAACAACTTCTCCACCGGCAAAAAAAGGGTTTTCTTCATCGCATCGTGATGGTACATAAAAAATGGATTTATTACAGCAATCAGAAGAAAAGAAAGACATGGGCACTATCCGGCCATGCTTGTACGTTGTCGACTCGGCCAAATAACGGGTGACGATTAAAATTTCGGAAATTTCTTAGTCTGTGTGTTTGTGAAAACCTATTTCTAGATTTCACTGTGATATCACTTTGACTGTGATATTATGAAAGAAAGACAGTTCCAATTGTCCCTGATTTCTAAAGTATCTTAGTTTCGGGATCTAGAAGGTGTTAGCTCTCTCAACCTTTCAAAGACCCTTAACAGAATGACTTAGTACTTGCAGTACGTTCCGGAGTAATTTTCCATTCGGTAAGCCCCGCATCAAAATAATATAAGAAACCTGTAGATTCTATTATTATTTTCAGACTTTGAATTCATTTGAAATATTTTTATCAGAATAATTAATCCGTATTTTATATTTATTAAATGTTATATTTAATAAATAGAGGATTGGCAAGATAATTGAATGAATAAATAACCATACACTTGTGCACCAAAATATAACTTTAAATTTGTTGACACAGTGCTAACCTTGTAGTAAATAAATAATATGTTTATCACCTGATCACCTCTGCAAATGCAACACTAAAAAAATTAAACTAAAAATAATAATAATGAAGTAGCCGAGTCTAGTCTACACTAACACAGCCAGTACTTGAAAAAATCCTTAAAAATGATTCTATCATTTTTCATTTCAAGAAATGATTAAACATGTACATTTTTTTTTCACTGGCCCGGTCTACTGTGTAGCGCAATATCTTCTCTCTTCTTTTTTCTTTTCTCTCTATATAATAAGAATACAACGCTGGCAGTATGTCACGATTAAACTCAAGAACGAATCAGTGGATCGGCGTGAAAATTAGTATGTAGGGTTTTTTAGAGCCGGGAAAGGTTATTATATGGTTTGGAATCCCTCTCCTTTCTGGAAGGGAGGGCTCCCATACAAAAGAAACACAAATTTCTGCTTAACACCAGAACTAATCAAAAAACCAATTTGGCAAATGGAAGTTGTAGAAAGCAAGAAATATTTGTATACTGGTTTGACGTCCCTTTCTCTTCTGGAAGGAGGGGTCCTATACAAATGAAATACAAATTTCTCCATAAATCGAGAACCAAAGCAAATTTAACCAAATTTGGTAAGCAGAAGTTTCTGGGTATTCTGAAAAAGAGGGATCTCATACAAACTCCAGCATAAATTGAGAATTAATCAAGCAAACGGAATCAAATTTGGGGAGGTAAAACATATGTTGATGGTATTTTGATACCCCTCCCTCCTTAAAAAAATATATTGTGATGACCTTTTCTATTTTTTTATTATTTTTAGAAAATCTTAAAGATTGGACAAAATCTGCCTATTTCGCCTATCTGAATACACAAAACACAAAAATTAATAATGATAAATTATAAAAAATAAAATAGGAAATGAAAATGTTTATTTACATTGCATTTGCATCATTTATAATGGAAAAAGCAATACTGTGTGTCCTCTCAGACATGCATACAAGCTTTCATGCAAGCCTTTATGTGGGAAGCAAATGACGCAACTTTTGATTGTCACTTTCAATGTATGAAGTACAATTTTGTAAGTAAAATAAGATCATATTTAAACTGCTTCCGGCCTGTGCATTTCTTTTATCTCTAGCAGCATTGTTTTTGCGTTAACGTCCACTATCACATGTGATTCCGTTGTCCTTACTAAACCACTACAATTAGTTTTGTTTACGAGCCGATTAAAGATTGACTCTGCACTTATAAAAGCAGTGTTGCCGATCACCGTTTCGGAATTTTTCTAATGCTGTCAAAGCAAGGTAGATGTATCTAATGAAAAACTGATTTATCTCTCGATTTATTTGGAAAAGGTCCGTAGTCGGTTTTCTGACGAAACCTTTCCATGATGTACGGATTACGTATGGTGTATGGTTTTCATGTCGGTTTGCATCTCTTGATTCTACCAACAAACTGTTTGCAGATTGTTGCTCTCCGGTTGTTTCTGTACACCAAGGAACTTGAAATTCCGAAAAATTTTCGATTGGGTGACACAGAGGCAGTTTCATTGAGTTGCGTATTTTTGGTATTAATAGGAGCAGGTAGTTCAGGAATGTGTATTTTTCCGTAATGTAATGATGCTTTATCTGGCTTATACACTAGAGTTGGTGGGGTTTCGGGTTTTCAATCCCGAAACCCGAAACCAACCCGTACACGTCGGGTTCAGGTCGGGTTTGGGCTAGAAAACCCGAAACTCGACTATCAAATCTATGAAATCTCGTATTCAGGTGTCAAAATTTCGGATACAGGTCAAGTTCGGGTTTCATAGAAATAAAATTTTCGGGTTCGGGATTGATCGAAAAAAAATCGGGTTCGGGTTTCAACCGAAAAAAATCAGGTTCGCGTAGGGTACGGGCTTGAAAAAAAAAAAAAAACCCTACCATCTCTATTAAACACACAAATGGAATCAAACTTTTCTTCAAACATAACACATCTGGAATGTTTGCTAAACCACTCCTCTTTTGTACATTACTTTGACTGCTACTTATTTTTGAGGTTTGCAGGATGGTATACGCATTCGAAACCAGAACATTTACTACGTCTATTTGGAAGTTAGGTACCTGAATTTGAAAATCTAGTAATTCAACCAGGGAAAGCCAGGGAAAAGGTTTCGAGCGCTTTTATTTCAGTCATTTTTAATCAGGTTATCGAGGTTTTGGCATCAATCGATCGGAAATTCTTTTACGGTTAAATTCATGTAACAAAAAGAACCTATTGTTTGAGATACACTATTGAAAAATTGGTAAAAATAACATCGATTGTCTAAATCATACCGAGTAGCCAATCACTACCTCTCTTCCCAAGCACAGCCGACGCTAACGGATACAACCGATCTGACTTTGTAAATAATTTGTTGTTGTTATTATTGTTTTACTCGGGATTCTTTCTGTTTCCGATGCTTTTTTACTTTCCTTACCATTCCGTATTCATCTTAACTCCTCCCTCTTTCTAACTAACTGACGAAACCTTGATATAGAAGGTACCATTCGAACATTTCACCCCATCATTTTCATTCTAAAACCATACCAGTGACACATGGACAACGGCTAGGTGCCGTTGAAAGGAGGAACGACAAAATAGTACCGGTCATCTCGTGCCAGCTTTCACCCGTAACGTTGGTGGCTGTTAGTAATGCATGGCTACTGCAAAAGTACTAAAATGGCTGGAAATCTAGCCAGAATAACCAGAGAACAAGAATCATCGACAACTGGCACCTTTTGGTGCCTCAAAGTGTTGTAATTGAAGTGGCTAGTTGAATTTTCTCTTTTACAAAACGTTGTTGATGCTCAGATGAAAAAAAAAACCCTAAATCAATCCACCTAGCGGTCAGACTCAGCCTTTCTCATTCAAACTTATTATTTGTAAAAATAGATTCACATGAATGCTTAAATCCAATAAAGGTATATTCTGTCTTTGGGTTCTAGGATATTGATGTTGTAATTAAAGTATAAAATATGAAATTTGACGTAATGTTAGTGCTCAAGAAATAGCGAAATGAAAGAAATGACTCTTAATTTCGAACAATTTAATCACGAGCGATACCGGGAACGTTCAGATAGTACGATACCACTTTCAAATCATGTTGAGGCCATATATATTGATCAAAGCAGGTATAGTGTTGAATAGTCTTTGAATTTCTTTTCTTTCCAAAACATTTGAACAGCATATCAAATTGTTATGAAGTTTGTTATTTGTAAGTTTGAGCGATGACTCGTTTGTAAGACAGGTGTTAGATATGTTCAAATAAGTCTTGTAATGCTTGAGATAATAGACTTTCGATGTTTTACAAATTAAAACATAACGGTTGCTTGAGTTTGATTACAATCAAATGAAAATAGGCAGCCAAACTTTGAAACCAATGGTTCTATCATAATTCATCAGTTAACCCTTAACTAGCCCGTTTATCTGATATCAATATTGTTCAAATCGGTTGTGTAGTTTCTAAGATAATGAAGTTTCGTGATTTTCACATTTCGATACATTACAAACGAAGTTACAGTCCGATTACAGCAAAGTTCAATAGAGTGTTATGAGGCAGCTAGACCTTTCATTTGATACTAATTCTGAGGAAATCGGGTCAACCATCTCTGAGAAAAGTGAGTGAGTCCAAGATGTCTTCGGAATATGTTTCTTTTCATAGCTGGATTTCTCATTTTTAAACATAACAGGCAAAGTAATAATCCGTTTGCAGAAAAAAAATCATTAGAGCCTTATGGGGCAACACGACCTTCCATATGACACTAATTTTATGAAAATCGGTCCAGCCATCTCTGAGAAAATCGAGTAAGATTGGTAGAGCGTTACACTCACACATACACACACATATTCAGAAAATGCTCAGCTCGTCGAACTGAGTCGAGTGGTATACGACATTCGGCCCTTTTGAGCACTTTTATACCTTTAGTTTTGCAGTGATTGCTATACCTTTCTAGGAGGAAGGCGAAAAGTGAAATGATAGAAATGACTTTTAATTTCAACTTCAATCCCGAGCAAGGCCGCAAACATTAAAATTGTACAATGTTCATAGCTTCTGAGATATAAGAGCGTTTTTCACATTCGCAGCGCCAAAACTAAAAGTTTGATTACAATGAAATTCAATAGTATCATAAGTGGCTAATAGACCCTTCATTTGACACCAAGATAGAAAGAATCGGTCAGACCATCTCTGAGAAAAGTGAGTGCAAAAAAAAGGTGCACATACACACGCACACACCCACACACAAACATATACACCTAGACATGCATATATGCAGAAAATGCTCAACTCGTCGAAATGAGTCGAGTAGTATATGACATTCGGCCATTTGGATCACTTTTCTACTTTTTAATTAGCCAGTGATCGTTAGGAGAAAGTCAATATATTTACTTTCATTATGTGATTTCACATTTTTATGAACAACGGACAAAGTTACAATCCGATTGCAGTGAAATTCAATATCAACCTATGGGGCAACTAGAGCTTTCATTTGACACTAATTTTTAGGATTTGATAAAACTCTCTGATTTAGTATTATAAAATAAATATTTAATTTAAAACACGTTTTTTTTTATTTTTAACAAGTCACAAAAAAGAGGTGCCCAACTTAGTTCTCGCTATAAGTCAATAGATGGCGCCAGCAGTAAATCCTGCTTGATTTTTTCATATCTAAAACGTTTTGATACATTACTGATTTATTGTGGCGTCATATAATTTTAGTTATATGAAAATGCCGAATTTATGCCGAATAATCGACATTTGCGATAAGTGGAAATTTTTCCATTTCATTCAAAGAAAATGGCGGCTAAAGCGCATCGTGAGCTAGAAAAAGTTCAAGGATATGCTGCTCTAAGTGAAACAATGGGCCGTGATTGATTCTGTCGCTTTAAGTACGGTAATTTTGAAAAAACCTAAAAAATTGAGAGCAAATCTGAGTAATTCTCGTGTTTCTGAATATACATCCTTAAACTTTTTTCCCACCGCAAATATATACATGAATGTTGCTCGGTCCCACCGTCCATATATATTTCTTGCTCTCAAGGTAATCAAAGATGTGAACCGTCCGAAAATTTCGGAGTAATATTGTGTAAAATAGAGCATAAGAGTAACTCAGATAAAAGAGGATAAAAGTTTTCCTGAGAAAACGTGAAAAATAAAGAGCAAATCTGAGTAACTCTCGTGTCTCTGAATATCCGTCCTTAAACCTTTTCCCCACCGTGTATATAAATATAAATGTTACTCTGTCTCACCGCTCATATATTTTTCTTGTTCTCAAGGTAATCGAAGATGCAAATCATCTGGAAGTTTCGGAGTAATATTGAGTAAAATAGAGTTATTCCCAAGCATATGAGTAACTCAGATAAAAGCTGTCTTGCCCCTCGGTCCGCATGAAACGAGGCCTAAAATTAGTGAAAAATTACTCAATGAGGATTCATGCCAAACACAGGAACAGCTTGCTTCGGTTTCAGGAGATATACGTCAAGCCATTTATAAGCAATCACATGGTTTGGGAATGTCTCAAAATAAGGAACTTGGATCGTTTTTCGCCTGTGAACAACTTCTCCACCGGCAAAAAAAGGGTTTTCTTCATCGCATCGTGATGGTACATAAAAAATGGATTTATTACAGCAATCAGAAGAAAAGAAAGACATGGGCACTATCCGGCCATGCTTGTACGTTGTCGACTCGGCCAAATAACGGGTGACGATTAAAATTTCGGAAATTTCTTAGTCTGTGTGTTTGTGAAAACCTATTTCTAGATTTCACTGTGATATCACTTTGACTGTGATATTATGAAAGAAAGACAGTTCCAATTGTCCCTGATTTCTAAAGTATCTTAGTTTCGGGATCTAGAAGGTGTTAGCTCTCTCAACCTTTCAAAGACCCTTAACAGAATGACTTAGTACTTGCAGTACGTTCCGGAGTAATTTTCCATTCGGTAAGCCCCGCATCAAAATAATATAAGAAACCTGTAGATTCTATTATTATTTTCAGACTTTGAATTCATTTGAAATATTTTTATCAGAATAATTAATCCGTATTTTATATTTATTAAATGTTATATTTAATAAATAGAGGATTGGCAAGATAATTGAATGAATAAATAACCATACACTTGTGCACCAAAATATAACTTTAAATTTGTTGACACAGTGCTAACCTTGTAGTAAATAAATAATATGTTTATCACCTGATCACCTCTGCAAATGCAACACTAAAAAAATTAAACTAAAAATAATAATAATGAAGTAGCCGAGTCTAGTCTACACTAACACAGCCAGTACTTGAAAAAATCCTTAAAAATGATTCTATCATTTTTCATTTCAAGAAATGATTAAACATGTACATTTTTTTTTCACTGGCCCGGTCTACTGTGTAGCGCAATATCTTCTCTCTTCTTTTTTCTTTTCTCTCTATATAATAAGAATACAACGCTGGCAGTATGTCACGATTAAACTCAAGAACGAATCAGTGGATCGGCGTGAAAATTAGTATGTAGGGTTTTTTAGAGCCGGGAAAGGTTATTATATGGTTTGGGATCCCTCTCCTTTCTGGAAGGGAGGGCTCCCATACAAAAGAAACACAAATTTCTGCTTAACACCAGAACTAATCAAAAAACCAATTTGGCAAATGGAAGTTGTAGAAAGCAAGAAATATTTGTATACTGGTTTGACGTCCCTTTCTCTTCTGGAAGGAGGGGTCCTATACAAATGAAATACAAATTTCTCCATAAATCGAGAACCAAAGCAAATTTAACCAAATTTGGTAAGCAGAAGTTTCTGGGTATTCTGAAAAAGAGGGATCTCATACAAACTCCAGCATAAATTGAGAATTAATCAAGCAAACGGAATCAAATTTGGGGAGGTAAAACATATGTTGATGGTATTTTGATACCCCTCCCTCCTTAAAAAAATATATTGTGATGACCTTTTCTATTTTTTTATTATTTTTAGAAAATCTTGAAGATTGGACAAAATTTGCCTGTTTCGCCTATCTGAATACACAAAACACAAAAATGAATAATGATAAATTATAAAAAATAAAATAGGAAATGAAAATGTTTATTTACATTGCATTTGCATCATTTATAATGGAAAAAGCAATACTGTGTGTCCTCTCAGACATGCATACAAGCTTTCATGCAAGCCTTTATGTGGGAAGCAAATGACGCAACTTTTGATTGTCACTTTCAATGTATGAAGTACAATTTTGTAAGTAAAATAAGATCATATTTAAACTGCTTCCGGCCTGTGCATTTCTTTTATCTCTAGCAGCATTGTTTTTGCGTTAACGTCCACTATCACATGTGATTCCGTTGTCCTTACTAAACCACTACAATTAGTTTTGTTTACGAGCCGATTAAAGATTGACTCTGCACTTATAAAAGCAGTGTTGCCGATCACCGTTTCGGAATTTTTCTAATGCTGTCAAAGCAAGGTAGATGTATCTAATGAAAAACTGATTTATCTCTCGATTTATTTGGAAAAGGTCCGTAATCGGTTTTCTGACGAAACCTTTCCATGATGTACGGATTACGTATGGTGTATGGTTTTCATGTCGGTTTGCATCTTTTGATTCTACCAACAAACTGTTTGCAGATTGTTGCTCTCCGGTTGTTTCTGTACACCAAGGAACTTGAAATTCCGAAAAATTTTCGATTGGGTGACACAGAGGCAGTTTCATTGAGTTGCGTATTTTTGGTATTAATAGGAGCAGGTAGTTCAGGAATGTGTATTTTTCCGTAATGTAATGATGCTTTATCTGGCTTATACACTAGAGATGGTGGGGTTTCGGGTTTTCAATCCCGAAACCCAAAACCAACCCGTACACGTCGGGTTCAGGTCGGGTTTGGGTTAGAAAACCCGAAACTCGACTATAAAATCTATGAAATCTCGGGTTCAGGTGTCAAAATTTCGGATACAGGTCAAGTTCGGGTTTCATAGAAATAAAATTTTCGGGTTCGGGATTGATCGAAAAAAAAATCGGGTTCGGGTTTCAACCGAAAAAAATCGGGTTCGCGTAGGGTACGGGCTTAAAAAAAAAACCCCTACCATCTCTATTAAACACACAAATGGAATCAAACTTTTCTTCAAACATAACACATCTGGAATGTTTGCTAAACCACTCCTCTTTTGTACATTACTTTGACTACTACTTATTTTTGAGGTTTGCAGGATGGTATACGCATTCGAAACCAGAACATTTTGACGTAGGACTACGTCTATTTGGAAGTTAGGTAACTGAATTTGAAAATCTAGTAATTCAACCAGGGAAAGCCAGGGAAAAGGTTTTGAGCGCTTTTATTTCAGTCATTTTTAATCAGGTTATCGAGGTTTTGGCATCAATCGATCGGAAATTCTTTTACGGGTAAATTCATGTAACAAAAAGAACCTATTGTTTGAGATACGCTATTGAAAAATTGGTAAAAATAACATCGATTGTCTAAATCATACCGAGTAGCCAATCACTACCTCTCTTCCCAAGCACAGCCGACGCTAACGGATACAACCGATCTGACTTTGTAAATAATTTGTTGTTGTTATTATTGTTTTACTCGGGATTCTTTCTGTTTCCGATACTTTTTTACTTTCCTTACCATTCCATATTCATCTTAACTCCTCCCTCTTTCTAACTAACTGACGAAACCTTGATATAGAAGGTACCATTCGAACATTTCACCCCATCATTTTCATTCTAAAACCATACCAGTGACACATGGACAACGGCTAGGTGCCGTTGAAAGGCGGAACGACAAAATAGTACCGGTCATCTCGTGCCAGCTTTCACCCGTAACGTTGGTGGACGTCTAGCCAGAATAACCAGAGAACAAGAATCATCGACAACTGGCACCTTTTGGTGCCTCAAAGTGTTGTAATTGAAGTGGCTAGTTGAATTTTCTCTTTTAAAAAACGTTGTTGATGCTCAGATGAAGAAAAAAACCCTAAATTAATCCAAACTTATTATTTGTAAAAATAGATTCACATGAATGCTTAAATCCAATAAAGGTATATTCTGTCTTTAGGTTCTAGAATATTGATGTTGTAATTAAAGTATAAAATATGAAATTTGACGTAATGTTAGTGCTCAAGAAATAGCGAAATGAAAGAAATGACTCTTAATTTCGAACAATTTAATCACGAGCGATACCGGGAACGTTCAGATAGTACGATACCACTTTCAAATCATGTTGAGGCCATATATATTGATCAAAGCAGGTATAGTGTTGAATAGTCTTTGAATTTCTTTTCTTTCCAAAACTTTTGAACAGCATATCAAATTGTTATGAAGTTTGTTATTTGTAAGTTTGAGCGATGACTCGTTTGTATGACACTAGTTATGTTCAAATAAGTCTTGTAATGCTTGAGATAATAGACTTTCGATGTTTTGCAAATTAAAACATAACGGTTGCTTGAGTTTGATTACAATCAAATGAAAATAGGCAGCCAAACTTTGAAACCACGTGTTCTCTCATAATTCATCAGTTAACCCTTAACTAGCCCGTTTATCTGATATCAATATTGTTCAAATCGGTTGTGTAGTTTCTTAGATAATGAAGTTTCGTGATTTTCACATTTCGATACATTACAGACGAAGTTACAGTCCGATTACAGCAAAGTTCAATAGAGTGTTATGAGGCAGCTAGACCTTTCATTTGATACTAATTCTGAGAAAATCGGGTCAACCATCTCTGAGAAAAGTGAGTGAGTCCAAGATGTCTTCGGAATATGTTTCTTTCCATAGCTGGATTTCTCATTTTTAAACATAACAGGCAAAGTAATAATCCGTTTGCAGAAAAAAATCATTAGAGCCTTATGGGGCAACAAGACCTTCCATATGACACTAATTTTATGAAAATCGGTCCAGCCATCTCTGAGAAACATGAGTGAGATTAAATAGTTTCCAGAACACGTTTCTTTCCATAACTTCTGAACCACATGCTCAATCTTCATAAAATTCAAAAGTTAGGGGGTTTTTTAAATAGCCCGTACATTCGAAACCAATTTTGTTCAAATCGGTTGTGCAGTTTCTGAGATATTGATGTTTCGTGATTTTTACATTTTTAAACATTACCTCTAAACTAGAAATCAGATTACAATAAAAATCGATAGGATCTTATAGGGCAACTAGACCTTTCATTTGCAATTAATTTCATTGAAATCGGTTCAGCCATCTCTGAGAAAATCGAGTAAGATTGGGAGAGCGTTACACACACACACACATACACACACATATTCAGAAAATGCTCAGCTCGTCGAACTGAGTCGAGTGGTATACGACATTCGGCCCTTTTGAGCACTTTTATACCACTAGTTTTGCAGTGATTGCTATACCTTTCTAGGAGGAAGGCGAAAAGTGAAATGATAGAAATGACTTTTAATTTCAACTTCAATCCCGAGCAAGGCCGCAAACATTAAAATTGTACAATGTTCATAGCTTCTGAGATATGAGAGCGTTTTTCACATTCGCAGCGCCAAAACTAAAAGTTTGATTACAATGAAATTCAATAGTATCATAAGTGGCAAATAGACCCTTCATTTGACACCAAGATAGAAAGAATCGGTCAGACCATCTCTGAGAAAAGTGAGTGCGAAAAAAAGGTGCACATACACACGTACACACCCACACACAAACATATACACCTATACATGCATATATGCAGAAAATGCTCAACTCGTCGAAATGAGTCGAGTAGTATATGACATTCGGCCATTTGGATCACTTTTCTACTTTTTAGTTAGCCAGTGATCGTTAGGAGAAAGTCAATATATTTACTTTCATTATGTGATTTCACATTTTTATGAACAACGGACAAAGTTACAATCCGATTGCAGTGAAATTCAATATCAACCTATGGGGCAACTGGAGCTTTCATTTGACACTAATTTTGTGAAAATCGGTTCAGCCATCTCTGAGAAAAATGAGTGAGTTTAAACAACCTCAGGATAACTTTTCTTCACACAAATTTTGAACCATATGTTCAATCATAACGAAATTTGAAAGTTAAGGGTTCTGGAAACATCCCGATCATTTGAAACCAGTTTTATTGAAATCGGTTGTGTGGTTTCTGAGATATTGATGTTTCGTGATTCTTACATTTTGATACATAACCTCTAAACTAAAAATCCGATTGCAATGAAATTCAATAGCAACCTATGGCGCAACTAGACCTTTCATTTGCATTTAATTTTATGAAAATCGGTCCAGCCGTCTCTGAGAAAAGTGAGTGAGAAAAAAAAGTTGCACATACACACACACATACACACATACATACATACATACAGAAAATGCTCAGTTCGTTGAAAGAGGGTCGAGTGGTATATGACATTCGGCCATTGGGACTACTTTTATACCTTTGGTTTTTCCAGTGATTGCTATACCTTTCTAGGAGAAAGGCAAAAAACGTTGCTGATAGCAGGGAAAGCCTTGCAAACTAGGTTGCATATTCAATTTTGGAGCGTCAATTCCATTCAATTGGCCGCGTGCCGATAACTCGTTCCACAAGTACAATTTTGATTTGAATTATCATTTTGAATATGATGTACGACAAACTTGCAGTCCATAAGTAATGCTACAAGTTTGTCGAAGAGAGCAGTGCTCTAACTCTTACGCCTAAAGTGTGAGAGCCAATATTCAGTGGGATATTCAGCCAATATTCGCGGTGAATATAAAAATATTCACCGCGAATATTGGCTGAATATTGCACTGAATATGGGTTTTCACACTATTGCACTATTCGATAAACTTGTAGTACTACTTAGGGGCTCCAAGTTTGTCATACATTGTTTTTCAAAATTGTACTTGTACAGCGAGCTATCGGCACTCGGCGAAAAAGCACCTCAAAATTGAATATGCATATGTTTCTTGGTGTTCATTTTTCGATAGCGGCCGGTGCAGTGAATCGTTCTGGTCTCAAATACCGAATAGGTTCGTATTTTCTGTTACTGAGAAAGAGAGAATCTACCGAATTCGCTAATTCAAATGTTTGTCATATCATCACAAGCTACGAAAAAATGCTTTTCTAATTCGAATACCTGCGAAGGGAATATGCCAATAAAAATAAAATTTTATTAAATTTTATGAATTTTTTGGCGTATTTTTTAGCAGCCCAGTTAGAACTGTACAATGCGTTTGTGCAAAGTTCTTGTTTTGTCGCCATTTTGCACAGAACTGAGCATGCATAAACAAAACAAAAAAATACTGCAATGAATAGAAGAGAGAAAGTTCACATATACATACTCTCATTTCTTTCAGAGCGTTGAGTGAGAAAACCTTAGAATAATTCCAAAAATTTAGTTGTTACCCGTTATACACTCGGCGAAGGAACCAGATCGGTGTTATTTCATATGAGCTATTGAAACAAAATGAAACTCTCTAAGAGCGGAGGCCTAGTGTGGTTGGTAACGTCTCCGCCAACCACGCTCGACACCTGGGTTCGAATCCCACCGCCGACATAGGTGTCGATGGTTGTGAGGTGGCGTAATCTCCACTCACAACCAACCCAATTGGTCTAGATTCAATTCTAGCCGGCACCGGGAGATTTTCTGTGGCGAAAAATCTCTGTGATCACGCCTTCCATCGCCGTTGGCGCCGGCCCGTGTATAAACGGGTCGTAAGTTAGGGTCCTGGGTGGAGTCGCCTCCCTGGGCGTCGGTGATTGGCACAACAACAATGGCTGAACTAGACCGACGGAAAATAAGCGAGAATAAAAAAAAATGAAACTCTCACTGGGAAACAGTATCGACTTCAATAAATGCGATTAGATCTAGCACTGAGCGAAAAACGATCACAACAAGAGCAGAAGCATAAAAAAAGGATGAAAATGCGATCATTATTAACGAAAAATGATTTTACTGCATGACAACACTCGGCCTTGTGTTTCCAAAGTCGGTACAACTTACATAGAAACTCTTAAAAAAGAACTTGTACCTCACGCGCCAAATTCCCCAGATATTACGCCGTCCGATTGTTACTTGTGTCGTTCGATGGCACATGGTCTGGCAGATCAGCAATCCTGCTGATATGAAGACATCGAAAAATAGCATGAATCGTGCATAGTCTCAAAACACGACTACTTTTATCGTAATATTATTCGAGCTCTGCATAAAACAAGAAACAAGTAGCAGCTAGCGAGGAATAATGATTTGAATGATTTACAGAAAGATAACTTTTTTTTTTCAAAATAAAGTTGCATTTTAATCAAAAATACAGCGAGAACGTTGTTGCACACATAAAAAAAATAAACTATAACAACTCAGTTGTATTTTTCAGCAGTTAACTACTGGCTCAATTTTATAGCCAGTGCACCAACTGTTATCAAAACACGACTTTCCCAAGTCATAACAATTACTGGATTTTTTAGTATTGTTTCACAAACCAAAAATGGACTGGTTTGGTACAAAAGTTTGTAACAACAAATCAACACCCGTTTTTTCTGTAGTCGATTATCTCTCTGCACGTGCCTCCCGTTTTCCCGGCGCTGGTGAGTGAATTTTCATCTCTACTCAATGCACCATTGATTCGCAGCCCGGCCAAAGGTTAACTAGAAGTTAATATTTATAGCATCAGTCTGGGCGAGCCGTCAGTCCGCTCGCTTTTTATCTTGTAAGCATCTGGTAGGAAAAATGGCATAAACAAGTTTTCCCAAAGCTCGCTCGAGCAGTGTCTAGGAATGAAAACGCTGGCTTGGTTTTCCGGGAATTATTATGTTTTGTTGGATGCAGGTAATCAGCCCGGCTTTTTTTTTCGTTTCTTTAGTATTATCGGATATCAGGCACTCGGGTTGTACCTGAACGGTGTCGATATTCATCTGTGGCACGCAGGTGCTGTCTATTTGGGTTTTGATTACATTTGATGTATAGAAGACTGAGAAAATATTATTTGTTTGCAGTGATTTAGAGTTTTACCGTCACAATTCGAATCTGACCTTGTTGAGAGTTAATAAAACAGAACAATCGTGTTACTTATAACAGTAATTTATAAACAGTTTTGTTCCCATTTTTATTTTCAGTGAAGTCTTGCCTCGTTTCCTGTTGGGGTGCGGTTTGCCAGACCGTGTCGGAAAAACAGGATAATCGTATTTTCATTCAAACCACTTTGCCGGTAATCAATCGACTGAATCGAATGAAAAATTACCTGCCGTTGGATTTGCTGGCTTCGTTGCACTGCCAGCATCGGATGGACCTGAGCCGGATAATCTGGCTGTTAGCGATGGTATCAACGGTGTATGCCGATGTCAGAGGCTTCAGCGGCGGGGAAGAAGAGGTTAGGGACTGGTGGCAGGACACTGTTTTCTACCAAATCTATCCCCGTTCGTTCATGGATAGCGATGGTGATGGCATCGGGGATATCCGAGGTATAACATCGAAGCTATCGCACTTAGCGGATGCTGGTATAGGAGCAACGTGGTTGTCACCAATTTTCCGTTCTCCGATGGTAGACTTCGGTTATGATATCGCTGATTACACCCAGATCCAGCCCGAGTACGGTATGATGGAGGATTTTGACGAGATGCTGGCGGAAGCGACCCGGTTGGGGATCAAGATAGTGCTGGATTTTGTGCCCAATCACAGCAGTGACCAGTGCGAGTGGTTCCAGAGGTCGGTGGCACGGGATCCAGGGTACGAAGATTTCTACGTGTGGCATGACGGTCGGGTGAATCCAGCGGGAGGTCTTCCGTTACCACCGAACAACTGGGTAATGGAAATGTTTTGCTGCGAGTAGATTATATTGAAAATAATTCGATTTATCTCCGCTACCTTCTCTGGCAGCAATCTGTCTTCTACGGGTCGGCCTGGACGTTTCACCCTGAGCGGAGCCAATTTTATTTACATCAATTTACCAAAGAGCAACCGGATTTAAACTTCCGTAATCCGGCCGTGGAGAAGCAGATGAACGATGTGATGCAATTTTGGCTGGAGAAAGGAGTGGCAGGGTTTCGGATTGATGCCGTTAACCATCTGTTCGAGGTGAAGGACTTTAGGGATGAGCCGGAAACGGGAACGGATTTGGATCCGCTCTCTTATGGATTCACCCATCACTACTATACGAAGGATTTGGTAAGTTAATGAACAAGTGATTAATAATAGAATCTCGCTGTTGATTAGGAAAGGGTCGTTATCAGCCCGCTAAATCCACCGCTTGTTATTGCAACAAATTCAAACCTTGGTTTTTTACCAACTCTAATGAATGTTTCCTATTGTTCAGCCAGAGGTTTATGACATGGTTTACAAGTGGCGCACTCTGCTGGACGATTGGAGCCAATCGCATGGAGGTCCAACGCGGATCATGATGACTGAAGCGTATGCCAACATTAGCTTCACAATGAAATATTATCAGACAGCGGATGGTACCCGCAGAGGGTCGCATTTGCCGTTTAACTTTTTGCTAATTACCGATCTGACGGAGGCATCCACTGCAGCGGATTTCGTGTTCATCATCAACAAATGGTTAACCTACATGCCCCGGAATCGGGATGCAAATTGGGTAATCGGGAATCACGATCAGCCTAGAGTTGGATCTCGGTACAGTGTAGAAAAAATCGATACGATTAATATGCTTTTGATGACGCTGCCTGGGGTTGCTGTTACCTATTACGGAGAAGAAATTGGAATGGTGGATTACAAAAACATTCCAAAGCTCAGTGAGGAGTTGGGAACGACGAAATCCGATAACGTTTTTATAGACTTTACGCGGGACCCCGAGCGAACCCCATTCCAGTGGGATGATAGTAAAAATGCAGGATTTTCTGAAGCAAACCAAACTTGGTTACCAGTAAATCCAAACTATCCGACACTAAACTTACGGATTCAAAAAGAGGCAGAGAAAAGTCAATACAAAGTCTACCAACAGTTGGTGAAAATAAGACAACATGAGACGTTCCGCAGAGGAACAATCCAGTTGGTACCGTTTAACGAGGAGATAGTAACTTTCATCAGGTGAATTTACCAGCTTGCGTTTTGTTTATCCTGTGCTGTGCAAATAATTAGGCGTTGTCGTTTCAGGGAACTTCTTGATCATGACACTTTCGCCATTATTTTTAATTTAGGTTCTAGAGCACAACTGGTGGACCTGTCAGTTTTCCCCCGACTGTCCGACCGACTTACGGTCGTAGTGGCATCGTCTGCCTCCGGCTATAAAGCAGGGTAAGCTACGAATCTCAGTAGGGTGCATGTTATTATGCAAATATCTCCTGTCTAATGAAAAGTCCTGGCTTATGCTGCTGAGTGTTTTCTGCATCTGATTCTCATTTTATCCTTCTTCACGAGTGTTTTCGTTTTTGTTTGTGAGTGTTCCATCCGTTTGTTAACTGTGCAATAAATCAGCGAGTTGAGGCTAAATAGAATAACCATTTCAGGAGTGATTAGCGACGCTGTCACACAATGTCAATTATGCGCTTTGTGTGCCACTCGACGACTTTGCTTGGTGAAAATGCTTTTTATTATTCAGCTAGTATTCTGCACGTTGGCTGCAAAGCTACGGGTCAAACCAAAATACTAGCTCCTGCTTCTCAATGTTAGGTTCGAGCGTTTGTTTATTTTGATTGTCTTTGTGAAAGTGTAGTCGAGCGTAAAGCTATATATTTAAAATATTCAATTTGAACCTTTATCGCGGGATGCAAAAGCATCCCGTATTGTTTGTTCTTCTTATAGTCTATTTTTTGTCGTCAAACAATGTGCAAACAGTACAACTAAGCTGCTAACAAATTGACTTTTCATTTATTCAATTTAGCGACAGAGTTCAACGTAGCAGCATCTCCTGTGGGCCCTACGACTCCTTGGTATTGCAAGAAAGGTAGGTTGAGTAGCGAACAGAGAATCAACTTCTATCTAATATTTTGAGCAAACAAACATTTGCTTTCGACAAAGAAAACGGTTTGCAGCTTAAATAGAACGTTTCATCGTGAACGGGTCTATCTTTTTCCTCGTCCTAAAATATTCATGAGGCTTATGTTTTCAGCGGATAAAACACGCGTCTCGAGTTGTAGACTTACTTTACTTGTTAGATGTCAGTTTGCTTGATCACTCACCTGTAAAGAGATACGAAAGAATAAAATTAATAAACAAATGCAAACATGGAAAAATTTGATAAAATTTGGTTGAGAAAATATTGCTATGACCATTCGCAGACCAACTAAAGTCAAATTACGAACTTAGTTGCCTCGGATTTGAGGAGCCCAAAATAATCTCATTTAAATGTGAAAGCTGTTCCTTTGCTAATTAAGCTCAATTACAAACGCTATTCCCCCGCATGCTGCCTCACAGCAGCAAGCGTTCGACAATTTCGTTGAAGTGATTTATCATGTTTCTTTTTATTTTCTCTTTATTTTTTGGCTTCTTCCCCGTCGGTTGGACGTTTTCTGTGAATGCACAGCCCGACCACCCATCGGCGGCTGCCATTAGGTGTGTCCTTCTCGATTTCCAGCGTACTGCAAACGGCAGCGCAGGATAGGATCATAATTGCTTCCATAGTGATTGGTCTCGCAGTTGGCTGTTTTCACATCTTTCGCCGGGGTGGAATCAGCGGCGGTGGTGGAATGTCATACACCCTGGCTACTGGAGCTGCAGCAGGAAGGCTGGGACTGGGCAAAGAATGTTCTTTGAGACTGTGAAAAATGGGACCTGAGTGAAGTGATTTTCCGGATGCTCAGGCGCAACAACAACAACAACAACACCTGTTGTGTCTGTTCATAGTGAGTGAGCTATGACAAAACTGCTGAAAAGTGTTACTAGTGCCGTGAATACGAGTTACTTCTGAGATTAATAGTATTTTGGTTGTAGGCCAGAAAGATGCAGCACTTACTAGAAATGTTAGTATGGCTGAACTCATGTAGAGATTAGGTTCACGAATAAATGAAAATGGAAACGTGAATCTTTTAAACATGTCTTTTTTAACTAAATTATGTATATTAAATGTAATGATATTAAATGCAATACGGTGAGTGTTCTGGAAAAAGTAAGTATAATAGAGTCTATGAAGCTAAACAATTTAGTTTCAATGTGGTAACATGAATACTCGTGCTGAATAGGCTAGCGTAGATTATTTGGCACGATTTGCATTTCGAAAGAATATCATTGTTTTGGGTTTCATGTTATTTTCAACCATAAACCGTTATATATTCGAGAACCTTGCTATTTGGCTTGCCTCAGATTTTCGCAGAATACGAAATGAAAAAGTCCTAAGCAGTCGCAGTCGATGTCGCATTCTTGTGAGCAGGTTTACGTTTTTCAACTTCTGCATTTCTCCAGATAAAATGACTCCATGACAAGATATAGAAAGATTAAATTTTGTGGGTGTGTATTACATTTGAAAGGGGTTGAAGTAAATCGATATATCCGGAAATAACAAGAAATAGAGAAAAGTTGTCAAGGGATGTGCGGAGTCCATCCCGAAGTCGACGGCCTCTATTGAGATTCCTGCTAAATATAGTTTTTGCTGGACCTTCTAGCTACATGATCAGCTCACTGAAGCTTGCCTAGTTTTATCCGCTTGACTATACTCGCCCAGTATACATGCGTTATATAGTACTATCTTGGTATGGGTTTGCAGGCTGCGGGACCAAAGCTGGTTACGCAATCCGTAGAAGGCCCTGTTCGTACCACTATCCGACTTTTTATCTTTCGGCTAACCTCGTCACGTCACTAATGTAACCATATAAATAAATTAATCGATAATTTCAAATGAATGACCACCGCAGTACTAACATCCCTAGTAACAATATTGGTTTTATCAAAGTTCTATAGCGCCTAATACAGCCAAAACAGCGCTTTAAAACTTTGATAAAACCAGTTTTTTGCTTGGGATATGACGGGCTACCACGCTCTTTACTGGCCACCATGTACTTTGTTTTGACAGAGTTTATGACAAGCCCTATTCTCATAGTTTCCCTCTTGAGAAGTTCAAAGGTCCCTTCACCGCTCTACGGTTAATACCAATTAAGCCGTAGTAAAGCGTTCCCCTCTAAAACCATATGGGATTTTGCCAACAAAGGTTCCTGCAACGGCGTCAGTCTGTGGAACAGGATGCGTGAGAGAATTTTGTACATGATATCGAGAAGAGTTATGCCACGAAAATTATTACAGTCCAGGCGGTGGCCTTTCTTGTAGATCGGGTATATTAGACCTTCTAGCCAGTCCAGGGGCAATCCTTCATCAGTCCACCCTTTCAGCATGATCCGATGGAAGACACGATACAGCTGTTCGTACCCGACTGTGGAAAGCTCGGCGGGAATGTGGTCTTTTCCTGTTGCCTTACAGTTCCTCTTTTGAATTCACAGCTTGCCTATCATTTTCAAATATGCATCCTGCTCCTTTCGACGCCTACGTCTTCCTCTACGTTCCACAGCACACTAAAATGTTGTTTCAATCGCCTGGACACCTCTGAAATACTGAAGGTTCTCTTTCCTATCGTTTCACATCACATGGGCAGAAACGGTTCCTGATTTCGTTGATTTTTTTTGTAGAAGCTCCTCGCATCGTGTCTGAAGGAGTAGTCCTTCGCCTCCGCAAGAAAACGCTCTCCTTGCTGATGTTTCTTCCGGTAATGGAGTCTCTTTTCAGCTAGTCGAAATTTTTCTCCGCTCATTTGTTGCTCGATGATACTCGGCGTCAAGTCACTCATTGGACGTAATTGCCGCAGCTGTACCCAACTCTCGCGCTGTGGTGCTGATCGTTCTGTGGATATGTATCCAATGTTCGTTCAGGCTCCCTCCAGCATGCTTATTGATCCACTCCT
Organism: Wyeomyia smithii; assembly: GCF_029784165.1. Classification (NCBI taxonomy): domain Eukaryota; kingdom Metazoa; phylum Arthropoda; class Insecta; order Diptera; family Culicidae; genus Wyeomyia; species Wyeomyia smithii. Next base: position 86,615,941 of record NC_073696.1, on the reverse strand, counting down.
CAACTTTCTGCTAGTACACTGCAGCCACACCTTCAGCTTATAACCTCTGAATGTTCAACCGTATCTTCCTCGTTTTCCTCGATTTCAATACGTTGGACGCGGATTGAAATCGAGGGCGCGGATCTTGCACGCAAAAGTTCAAGTCTTGTACAATCAATGTCTCTTCGCGCATATTAAATGTGTGAAATCCATAACGCAACAGTTGTACTGCGAATACATTAACATAGATTGAAATCAAAATATATATCATACACACGAGAATTGTGATGTTCCGGTAAACTTCAGTTTCGGGCGAACGATAATTTTTGGGCGCTCGAAAAATCGTGCTTTATTTTCGTGCACCGGTTCATAGGAACGACTTGCTCATCCCTAATAATACTCTGTAGCCAAAACAACCTTATTCATATGCATATGAATGAAACCAGAGTCGTAGATAAATGCAAAATGTTTTGAACAAATTTTATATCCTTTTAATTGTTAATGATTCAATGATGTTTTCAAATGACCGGATTCATGAAAGTGAACCGATCAGTTAATATTTTCATTAATTTAGTCAGTACTCAAATTATCAGTATTGATTGATAGCTGCAATGTTTCAACGGGAGCAACCTTCTAAAAAACTTTTTAAGTGTAGTAAGCTACCAAATTGAAAAAAACGCTAGAGCATGATTTGCGTTATGCCCAACACGCAATTTACGTTTGCGGTAAAAAAATGGACAAAAATTGCCGATTTTTCGTGGGTTTACCTTTGATCGCACTGACGAAACTATTCATGCATCATCAATCATAGTAACCCATGAGTTAGCAAAAAAAATTTGACTGCTCTATCAGTCAAACTCTAACTGTGATGGCGAAAAGTGAAGCTACTCCGTTCAGAAGTGTGCGCGTTTAAAGGACGGTACCCCGCCGCGTTAAAAACGGACATCGTGCGGCACTTTGTGGACGCCAGGTATGCCCGTTCCGGCATATACAACATCTTTACACTATTGAAAAACGATCAGAGCATTGAAAGAAAGCCCGGTTCCGGACGGCCAACGACAACAAGAAGATTCAAAGGAACAGTGAAAAAGTTTCTGGAGAACATGGACATACATATCAGGAAGCGGTAGTCCCGTCCACTGGTCTCGGAGCTGCAGGCAATGACGCAGCGACAGCGGTTGAATAAGATGGTCAATTCGATTTTCCCCAAGAATCGCGACGTGGCAGTGGTGATGGACGACGAGACCTATCTCACCCTGGATGGCAACGATTAACAGGGCTCTTTGTATTTTACCTCCCCCACGAAGGAAGTGAGCACCGAGGTGAAGTTTATTTCACAGACCAAGTTCCCCAAGAAGGTGCGGCTGTGGCTGACAATCAGAGAGAAAGGGATGTCAAAGTTGCTCTTCTTTCGCTCCGGGCTGGTCGTGGACGGGGAAATTTATAGTACGAAGTGCCTGCCAGAAGTTGCATCGTTCATCAAGAAATACCATAAGCGCAAAGACACAGTGTTCTGGCCAGATTTGACGTCGGCCAACTACTCGAAGCGATCGTTGGAGGAGATGGAGCGGCTGAATATCGATGTGGTACCCAAGTCGGCGTATCCGCCCAATTCTACCAGCTGCTTTCTATCGAGAATTTCTGGGCAAACTTGAAGCACAAGAACTATTCCAACATTTTTTTCGCGAAACGGAGGAGGAATTAATAAAAAACGAAGAAAGAGCTTAAAAACATGGTTTCCCAATCAGCACGAAACGACGCCACTGTTGCATATGTACTTAAATTAAATGACTTGTAGTATATGTACTTGATTAAAGTGTCAGCAATTGGATCTACTGACCGGAGTTAACTTTTTCCTGTTTTTTGGCCACCTAGTGGATAGCTGCGATCTCCACATGCATCTTTCACAGCTCTCTGGTCAAGATACCTTCGATGGTTCTAATAGCGTCCATACAGCGCCGAGTTTCCAATCATCTTCGTCCCTTTTCGATCGCCTATGCCGATTATTCCGTTCCGTATTGAAGGGCGTCCCACATCAAATTGCAACACGGGAAAAATGCTGCAAAAAATTACCCATTGGGTATTTGCATTGAAAATTTGGGTAGAAGTAGTTTGGAATGTATTGTTCACCTGAAAAATCGTCAACTCTCGCATCGCGACATCGGAAAACGACTCGGAGTCGTGCAGTCAACGGTGTGTCGTATGATTTAACGTTACTACGAAACGCTGAGCATCGAACGAAAGGAGAAATGCGGTCAGAATGGATGTTCTATTGAAGATCAGGATCACAAGCGAGTGCAAATGGTGAGTTGACAACCTGGAAGGCATGTCCTCAGAAGTTCCAATCTCAAACCTCCACAAGTCATACGATCACAATTGCTAAGTGAGAAGGTGCGATGCGATCATTGGTGCGATAACCATATCTCGGCGGTAGAGGAAATGCTTCGCCAACCCGATGGTCAGTTCATCAAGATAGTGCGGCTCAGAAAAGCGTCTGATCTTCGTATTAGGGGTGGCTGTTGAACTTTCTGATGACAGCATGGGACTCTAAATAGTGCTGTCACGATGGTCCTCCGCGCGGAACTGGGGAAAGGTGCAGGCCTTACAAGCCAGCCGTAAAAACAATCAGTACAGGAAGCAAATAATGTCTCTTTATTTTTTAGGAAGAACCCGTATTTTTGCGACTTATTGAGGGTCTGTGAGTTCGACATTGTAGTGCTGCGGAGGTATGCAGGAAGAGAGTATCGGTACATACTAGGGTGGGGAAAAGTGATCGATTTTCCAGAACCAAGTTTTTTTTGGTTCCTTTTGGGGTCCCAAACAACCCTAAACTTACCTGAAGTCGATTGGTATTGTCTCCGCTTGGCGCATTGCATTTCAAATTTGTATGAAAATTCATATGAGAAAACCTACTTTTTTGCATTTACCTTTCTAGAGAGCTCAATAATGCTCTAATAATGCACTACATTATGTTAAAGTATAGTATTTTAGATGCCGAACAACTTTGCAGAAGACACTGAAGATCTAGAATGTCCCTAAGAAGAGTTATAGCTGTTTAAAGTTGAGTATGTCGATTTAAATGCAGGAAATCTTGTTTTCTGCCAACATTACCAATGTATCGGCGTCAGTGGGATTCCCATCAGAAGTAACCTGTCGTAACGAGTTTATACACTCAGCTGGACCAAGCAAACAAATTTAGGTCAATATTCTAGGCGTAGGTAGAATCTACAACGTGTTACAGAGGTTACTTCTGATGGAAATCTGACTGACGCCGGTACACTTGCAGTGTTGGCAGAAAAATTGATTTGCAACATAAATTTCGACATACTCAACATTGAACAGCTCTAGTATTTTTTTGGCACACCCTAGCTATTTAATGTCTTCGACCAAGTTGTTAGGCATCAATAAACCTACCATTTGAAGTCATGAAACCTATGGTTTGAGCCATTTTGAGCTCTTTAGAATGGAAAATGCGCCAAGCGGAGACAAAACCAATCGACTTTCAATAAATTCAGGATTGTTTGGGGCCAAAATTAGAACAAAAAAACTTGTTTCTGGCTTTCTGCTATCAAGTTTCGTTTTATCCATATAACGATTCCCCACCCTAGTACATACGTACAGAGATGGTTAAACCGTCTACCAGAGCAGCGGCAACACACAGCTTTCATTGTGATGGGCAAAATGTAGAAGTAGAGGATCAGAGGCCGTTTCTTCACTGGTACTTCTCGGACATTACTGACGTCCGAACTTCTCGTGACGCAAGCTTCGACCACTATCTCCTGATGGTCAGAATGCGCAGAAGACTTTGGGCTGTAAACAACGTACGCTGCAGTCGCCCGCCACGGTATGATCTGGAGCGACTTGAATTCCCCTAAATCCCCTAAATCGGTTGGTTCAACGAGGAGTGTCAAACAATTCTAGACGAGAAGAATGCGGCACGGGCAATGATGCTGCAGCAAAGGAATTGTCATAACTTAAGTCGATACAAACAGAAACGAATACTGCAGACCCATCTTTTCCGGGACAAAATGCGCAGCCTGGAAGAGCTGGAGAATGAGAAAATGGAGCAGCTATGTCGTTCTCAAAAAACACGTAGATTCTACAAGAAACTAAACGCATCCCGCGCAGGTTTTGTACCTCGAGTTGAAATGTGTCGGGATAAAGTTGGAGGAATCTTGACGGCTGAACGTGGGGTGATCGACAAGTGAAAGCAGCACTACAATGAACACCTGAATGGCGCAGAGGCAGAGGACCTCTTAACAGGAGGAACGACTTCTTCAGCATAGCGGTTGAGGAAGACATACTGCCCCCCACGATAAGTAAGGTTCACGATGCTATCAAGCCGCTCAAGAATAACAAATCGGTTGGAAAAGATGGCATCGCATCGGAGATTATCAAGCTGGGCTCAGATCAGTTGATAGTCAAGATCTGGAATACAGAACAGCTACCAGAAGCTAGGAGAAGGGAGTAAAATGCCCAATGTACAAAAAAGGCGAAAAATTGGAATGTGAGAACTACCGAGTGATCAATGATTTTCTTTCGCCGTCTCTCGCTGCTAGCATGAACGTTCGTAGGAAGTTCTCAAGCCGGTTTTGTGGATGGGCGATCGACAACGGACCATATCTTCATGCTGCGGCAGATCCTTCAAAAGTGTCGTAAATACCAAGTGCCCATACACAACCTATTTATCGATTTTAAGGCCGCTTACGATACTATCGGCCGTCTAGAGCTATGGAAAGTTGAAGGTGGTATGAAACGTGCGGCTTTCAACATGTGGGGTAGTCAGTTCATCTGCTTCGCTGACAACGTGAACTTTATCGTGAGGACGTTCTAGGTGGTTTCTGAACAGTACATCAAGTTGAAAAGTGAAGCAGAAAAGGTGGGATTGAAGGTGAATACGTCGAAGACCAAGTATTTGCTAGCAGGGGGAACCAAGCGCGATAGGGCTCGCATAGGCAAAAGCGTAGTGATCGACGAAAATGAGTTGAAGGTGGTTGACGAATTTGTGTACCACTGCAGCAGAGAAATTCGCAGACGTATTGTAGCTGGAAGCCGTGTCTACTACGGACTCCACAAGACGTTGAGGTCTGGCAAACTTCGCCCCCGTACCAAGTGAACCATGAACAAGACGATTATAGGATCCTCTACGAACACAAGACATGGACAATGCTCGAGGAGGACTTGCAAGTACTAGCCATTTCTCGAGTGCTAAGGACCATCTTCGGTGAAGTATGTGAGGATGGCGCATGGAAGTGAACAATGAACCACTAGCTGGTGCTACTCTATGGCAAGCCCAATATCCAGAGAGTCGCTAATGCCAGAAGGGTACAATGGGCGGGACATGCTTAGAGTATGCCGGAAAACAATCTCGCATAAATGGTGTTCGTCTCGAATCCGGCCGGTACAAGACGTAGAGGCGCGCAACGAGTTAGATGGTTGGACCCAGTGGAACAAGATCTTGAAAGTGTTGGACGTTCAAGAAGCTATAAGCAAGCTGCCATTTTTTATTTCAGGTAGAGGGAAAATTTGCTGCCAAACACCTGAAAGACCAACCTCAGGAAGTATGAGGTTCGACCCACTAAACACTTTCCAAACTCCAGCCCATAATGATTCCCGGCCTAACAAGCCAGTCGTCGTAGGTTCGGATCTCGGCTCGGGAAAGACTGTTAGTGTCAGTAGGATCGTAGCGCTAGCCCCGCAATTGTCCTGTACACTTAACAGTTGGCTGCGAAGTCTGTGTATAATAAACAGAAGGTCGAGTTCCGATACGGAATGTAGCACCAAGGCTTTGCTTTGCTTTGCAGCCTCCTGGATCAATCAAGTCTCCTAGCTAATTAGCTAACTAACCTGAAGACATGTTCAGCGGTATTTTTCGCATCCACGCATACGAGGCACATGGGGCTCTTCGCATGCCCGAACCTGTGTAAATTCTGCCTGAAGCCACCATGACCTGACAGGACACTATTTTCCCAACTGGATAGTATGGAAGACAAAGGAGTAGTCGGGGGCTGGTACCCGCTGATTGACAGAGCACCAACAATAAAGTGCAAATGTAATGTATGGAAGAAAAATTGACCTTCGAATTTCGTTCAGCAATAGGACTTGTCTTTTCGAAAAAGTCTCCATTCAAAATTTAAGCTTAATAGTACTTCTGGAACTGAAGCCTTACAGTCGTGTAAGTCTCACGTTTATACAATTAGAAGCAGAGAAGAGTGCTTTAAGGATCAAAAGACTTTCAAAACTCTTTGAAGGTGAACTAACAGGTGGGTCTCCTACGAAAGGCAGAAAATCAAAAGTCAGAATCACGAAAAGCAGAATTACGAAAGGCAGAATATTTCATAAGGCAGAATAGCGAATGGCAGAATCAAAAAATTGTCTATTTTTTTTAACAACACACACTCGCGGCCTTTGGCCGACTCTATTGTCCAAGTGTATGCTGTCCTTACTCGCTACCGCTCGTTCGGACTTAACCAAGGGAAAGAAAACCTGTTTGAATAATCCTAGAAAACCAGTAGATCAGTTGTTTGTATGCGAGAGGCCGCCGCTTCCGACGGTGGGTCGGCGGCCGGCTCGGACCGCGGAAACCACGGCGGCTTTGTGCCGCCTCGGTTCCTTGCCCTCGATTAAGCGTCTTCGCCGCATGAATTGTTTTATGTTAATTATAACCAACAAGCCGTTGAGACTAGTGTAAGTTATACCTAACATAGAAAAATTATTTTCCGCGATGCCGTGAGAGTCTTTAGGACCTGAGCCAAACCAGTTTGCGCGTTTCGGATCTAATAATTAGGCTTGATTTGCACCTCCCATCAAAACTGCTCATTTCTTGTGACCATTTATTATATCTGGTTACCAAATAATATTAAATAATAAAGGTAGAGTAGCAGTTTTGATACCGTGACTCGGATTCGCACCAATTTGCCATCACGCACTTGGCTATCGTGAGTCAGGTTTTGCTACCAGTGATTCTGCCTTTCGTGCCCTCCGAAATTCTGCCTTTTGAAATATTCTGCCTTGTGTGTACGGACATAGAGTTCTGCCTTTCATGATTCTGCCTTTCGTGCTTCTGCCTTTCGTGATTCTGCCTTCTGTGGCGAACCCTAACAGGTCATCTTGAATAAATATTCTAAAAACTATTCGTATCAATCCCCTAGTAACCAACAATTAAGACTGGATGGAAAAAAGATACAACTTTGAAAGAAGATATCAAATAGTTAAACCTGAGCGCGATGTTTGGGAACGCGGGGGTCCCGATCTCCGTCCGGGATCAATTGTTTTTTACACAGATGGTTCAAAAATGAACGATCGAGTAACAGGCCCAGGAATAGATCTATCAATTTCGATGGGTCGATGGCCAACCGTTTTCCAAGCCGAAGTCTAAGCTATAGAATGTTTTGTTATATGCCTACGGAGAAAATACAGACACTCAAACATTTGCATCATGTCCGACAGTCAAGCAGTTTTAAAAGCTCTGAAGTCTGCAACATGCACATCAAAACTTGTTTGGAAGTGTTTTCAATCACTTCAAATACTGGGTTGCAATAATCAAGTAAATTTATATTGGGTTCCTGGTCACTGTGGAATAGATGGGAACGAAAAAGCCGATGGACTTGCAAGACTTGGATCGTCTCATCAGCTCATAGAACCAGAACCTTTCTGTGCTTATCCGCTTCTTCACCATGCTTGGTTTCGCTCTTTTGCTCTTTGAATGCTCGATAGCCTATAATTTGTCGAGGAGGCAGAATTCGAACAAGTCATATATGAAGCACATGTAGAGACACTCTATCTTTATAATTTGTCTGAACATTGTATTGTTGAAAATGCCATAGGTACAGCGCAAAAGTCAGGCCAAGCTTGTAAAACCGGAAAATTTCGAAGGTGGAGTCCAACTGGACAAATACTTCCATTGGTAGGCAGTCAAAGAGGTTTATAACACCGAACGGTCCTATGACTCGCAAAATACTGGAGCTTTCAAAGAAAGATCTAAGCACATATACTGGTCTAATAACAGGGCATTGTCCGAGCCGTTATCACTTGAAGCTTATGAAAAAACTTCAAGATGATACGTGTCGCTTATGTGGCATGGAAAAAGTAGACTCGGAACACCTGTTATGCCGATGTCCGGCAAATATTAATAAAAGACATAAGTTCTTCAATAGGGGGCTGTTAGAACCCTCTGAAATCAGGAGAACAACTCCCATTACGGTTATTCGCTACATGCGAAGTGTAATACCACACTGGACTAATGCCATTGGTCATATCATGACCGCCACTTCCAATAGTGGTACGTTATTTATTATTATTATTATTATTTATTGAATTTCGTCATCCGACTACACGTCTTAATGATATTTGATATTTGGACTGGGAAAAGCCACCTTGAGCAAACTTGTGTCTTCACTCAAAGCGGCATAAAAACCCAGTATCTTTTAGTACAACACAATCACAAGATAAAACTATTAGATTATAACAATACAGAATACTTAACAAGTAAACAAATACAGTTAAAAGACTAAACTAATATCACGTCGGTTATATTCCAAAGCCATCTGCCGAATTGGCTCATGCAGTCCGTAGTTGGTGCGATGTGACCTAACCCGTAGTAGCTGATTGTTCCGTTGCGGTCGGAGTGGGCAATGTAACTGAAGAAGCGACAGAACGGTCATAAACGCCCAATAGTATTCTATGGGCGGTGTTTGCTAAAATATCCTTGCGACGTTGTTCGAGCGGCGCTAAGCCAATCAGTAGACACAGTTGTTCATAGGGCGGTCGAGCGTCAGGGTTTCTCCATGGTAGCATACAGCAAATTTTCTGAATAAAACATTTTTGTATTTGCTCCAAACGGTTAGTCCAGAACTCATAGTGTGGATTCCAAACTACACAGCTAGCTTCGAGGATAGAGCGTACTAAAGAGCAATAGAGAGCACGCAGAGTTCCGGGATCAATGAATTCTCGTCCAATTCTGAAAATAAGTCCCAGCTGTCGATTCGCCTTGTTTATAATCGTCATATAGTGTTGTCTAAACGTCAAATGAGAATCCAACACCACGCCAAGGTCAGTTACAATATCGCTGCGTCTTAAATACGTATCTCCAATGCAGTAATCATAAACCCAAGGCTGTTTTTTGCGACTGAAGCTGATAACAGAGCATTTTGAGATGCTGATTGTGATACGGTTAGATTCACACCATTGTGCAAACAAATCTACGTAGCTTTGAAGTCTTGCGCAGTCGTCGATAGATTCTATCAGCAAATAGATTTTAACATCATCAGCATAACATAATCTGGTTCCACGTGGCAGCAACCGGGTGACATCATTAATGTACAGAGAGAAAAGTAGTGGGCCTAAAATGCTACCTTGTGGTACTCCTGAGCGGGTAAGAAACCAACAAGATTGAGATGATCCCAACTTGACGTTAAATTTGCGAGGGCGTAGATAGGAGCTAAGCCACGAAAGCAAGCAAGGTGATACGCCTAGTTTGTTAAGCTTAGCGAGTAATATTTCATGGTCTACCCGATCGAATGCCGCTTTGAGATCAGTGTAGATGGCATCAATTTGATGGCCTTGCTCCATGGTGCGCAAACACAACGATGTAAATTCCAATAAGTTGGTTGTAACTGAACGGCCTGGATAAAAACCATGTTGAGAAGTGGATATGTAATTTTTCACACGAAACATCAGATGATTATAAACGATGTTCTCAAATATTTTAGAACATGCGCACAGTAAAGTGATTCCACGATAATGCTCCACATTCTGCTTATCACCTTTTTTAAATATGGGAAACATATGCGATGACTTCCAACTCACAGGAAACTTATGGCTTCGTAAAGAGAGATTCAGCAAAACAGTGATAGGAAATTTAAACGCCTCGCAACATGCCTTCAAAAGAGCGGCAGGAATACCGTCAGGTCCAGGGCAATACGATTGTTTTAGCTTGTGAATGGCTAATTCCACGTCATCGGCAGCAACAGTAAATGATCCGGCTGTGAATACATCGCTGGGGACAGACGATAGGGTGTCTGCTACGAAACCGGGCGAGACAGAATCAGTGCCGAACACACTCACGGTATATAGATAGCACCAATCACTAGCTTTGCATTCATGGTAGCAATGGTAACCCAAAGCTGCTCAAGTGAATCATCCATTGCATTGCTTAGTAGCGAAGACGGTATTGAACTACAAACTGCAATAATCACTCCGCCACCACAGGCTTTACTACTATTTTTAGAGCAGCGATCAGAACGAAAAACGGTATAATCTGTACCAAACAACTGGCACGAGTTGATTTGCGAATCAAGCCAAGTTTCCGTTAGCACGATGCAATCGTACGGGGAAACTGACACTGCGAGACTAAAATCAGTGATTTTGCTGCGTAGGCCGCGAACATTTTGATAGCAGATTAACAGCGGTGCAGAAACTGGCAGACTGGTTTTTATCAGCTGTTCATTGTTGTCCGTGTCACCAAACGACGAGTTAACTGGACTGGGGGCCCGGTGGCCCCCATGTTCCAACGGCGGTTGATCAATTAAATTTACCCAGTCAGGCGGGACGCAGGTGTTGACAAATCGATTCGCGGGATTTTGCTCGTGTTGGGCATCCAAAAATCCTGAGACCTATTCCTTTGATCCTCGAAGGCACGATAATATATTCCTTTTGGCCAAGTAGATGGATCAAGCGCATTATCTTTCATATGTAAATCGACACCGACTTTAAATGAAACAAAAGCGAACGATTTCAAATCAGCATCTTTCTTTATTAATTTCTTGACGAACGGTTTAGCGCCAGGCATACATTTCTGCACAAGTGCAGCAACGTCCTCTTCAAAGACGTGCGGGGCAATGCGTGAGAGGTACAACCAAAATTTTTCTGGTGGCTTGGGCACAGTCTCAACGATCTCGTTTATATTCTCAGCCGATCGCGTTCCACTGAGTAATTTTTTTGCGCTTTTGGGCAGTTTTGGAGTTTTATCTGGAGAAATTATTCTCGGGCGCTTAGTTGAGCGACTGCTGCATTGAACGGACGTAGTCGACACAGAATGTATCTTTTCCGAGACAGACTTAATTAAAGCATTGGTTTGACCAAGCTCATCTTTAATGCCATTCATACAACAGTTGATCAAATCAGAAACAGATGAGATCACAGTATTGTTAATATCAGGTGCCGCTTGCTCTTTCAGCTGATCAACAGCTTTCAGACAATCAGCACAGAACCACAACAAGTTTGTTTGCCCGTTGACAAAGTTGAGATTCGAGCGAATCCACCCGAAGCATTTTATATGGGCAACACGAACACATAAATGGCATTTAATCAGATTTAGGTTTTTGATTGGCTCGGAGCATTCATAGCAGCATTTATCCATATCAAGCAAAACAGTCGACACAACCAAAAAAAAAAAAAATGCTCAAAGGCGATAGCGCAATGCATAAGTTGTCGAGGTGGAAAGCTCTTAGATGCTGATTGGAGTGAGTGCTCACAGATGGCGCGTTACAAGAAGAGCGCGCACAGAGTATGAATCAATTAACAAAGGGAAGAGAAGTCACTTTAACTTGCAGCTAAATCACAATAATAACGTCTCAAATCACTGAGTTAATGCAGGTTCCACACTGGTTGATGATACTTTAAATTAGAATAACAAACTTCAAATAGATCAAATCAGTAAAACAGCTTAAAAACGAATTTAAATACAGAGCTCAAGAACAGTCACTGGAGCGTCACAGACGTGTTGCCAGATTGTCGTTATCCTGACTTAGCAAAATAAAAAAGGGCATATGTCACAAAAGATAAAAAAATTTGTCGCAGTGATAAAATACCCATCACGGAAAAAAAAGTCACACGTTTTGTGGCTTTGTCCGATAACTCCGTGTGGGTTAGTACCCATAGGGATATTTTCCTAGTGGGTACTACTACCCATACTACCCACATCAACCGCGGGCCCTGCCCTTGTGTCACGTTGGCCGAAGTATTCTACATCCTCCCTAATGGCTATGCTGATAGTCATCCTGCCGGACAGGACGTAGATTGCGACGAAACGCGCTTGCAAGCTGCCATTGACCAAGTTCGTTTACGTAACATTGTGACGCAGGTGAAATCCTGAGGAATGAACGAAAGTAAGTAACAAAGGTATTTATAAATAAATCATAACATGGTAGCTGCAACGTCCTATCTTCCTGACAGCGTTCGAATACCGTGAAAGTGTACGTTTTTTGAGGCGATATCCACGAGTAACTAACAATTGCAATCGTAACATCTAATACCGACGTAAGCTGTTTCTGCTTTTGGCTTGGATCCTCGTCGAGTAATTCCGTTAATTCAGTGTCTTCAACGTGTTTTGGCCGTTCTTCCCGCGAATAGCTGTATACATCGAAATTATCATCTTTAAAGCGATGAAACCAGTCACGGCACGTTGTTTCGCTCAGAGCAGCATTACCGAAAACTTTTTTTCACGCTAAATGCGTTTCAGCCACAGTTTTCTTTAAATAATATCGGAAAAATCAACACTTTCTTCAAGTGAAGATCAAACATTTTCACACAACTTTAAATATTTGTCTCGGTTCGGTTCATCAAGTTTTAGATATGTCAAAATCGACCAGCACTTACTGCTGATACCATCTAGTAATAATTAGCGAGAACTGAGTTGCACAGCTTATGTGCTCAGTAATAACAACAATATCCTGGCAGCTTAGAAAATTATTTATTATTTCGGAAAATTGTTATACAAATGTTTGAAGGAGTGTCAAAATGGTATAAAATGACGAAAATCGGACTGTTCAATCTGATCGAAAAACAAAACAGAACTGTTCCGCTCAAAACGGTTACCCTGGCCAGTTTTCACTGTAGCTGCATGTGTTCTTACATCACAATGGAAGGTTCTCAAAGCCGAACAACTTTTCAGCTGAAAAAAAAAATCAATAATAAGCCTAAAGTAAACTTGCTCTAAGCAATTGAGACTAACTATTGCTGATTAGAAGCTTAACCAACAAGCATTGAACAGCAGAACGATTATTAGAAAAAGAATGTTAAACTGGTTTGCAGACTTTAATAAGGGTGAAACCTGAAAACAATAGATTAAACTATGTACGAGTTGTATAATGATTTTTACCATACATTACAAAGAAGCGATTCCACGGAAAATAGGTGTGAGAATTTTTTTTTTTGATTTGTAAGATTGAGCATGACGTAATATACTAAAATACTTCTAAAGCCCATAACTAACAAATTTCTAAGATTGTGGGTTCTCACAATGCACAAACTCATAAATCCGCTACTTTAGATTAGTGATCGACGCTGCAATATTAGGATGATTCATAATTGGTAATTATCGGGCGGCTTATCACTCTCACATAGCTACAGTCGACGACCAATCCAATTCATTCACTGGCACATGCCTCTATCGAATACGGCGGGTTAAAAGCCCAAAATCGTGCCAACCGTATGGTTTCAATTTGGCAGGTACTTATCTCGCATTGTAAGATAAGGTTGTTCTCTGCCAAGTGCATATAAAGAGTGATGGATAGATGTCGAATGCCTAGTCTGTATCGATCTGTCGTGAAATCGCGTAATTACCCGGTCCAGCAGTACTAGTTTTGTATTATACGTCAAAGTGGTGAAATGAAGTTGGTGCTGTGGTTTCTGTTCGGGCTCTGTGTTTGGGCAGAAGGGATAAATTTCGCCAGAGAGGATGATGAACATGATCACGGTCCCGAGTTAGACTGGTGGGAAAACGGAGTGTTCTACCAGATCTACCCGCGCTCGTTTAAAGACTCGGATGACGACGGTGTTGGTGATATCAAGGGTATCATTGAAAAGCTAGATCATCTAGCGGATTTGGGAGTGACGGGTGTATGGTTCAGTCCACTGTTCAAGTCACCGATGAAGGACTTTGGTTACGATATCTCAAACTTTCGCGAAATAGATGAGGTTTTCGGAACGATGGAAGACTTTGATGCGTTACTTGTGAAGGCCAAGGAGCTGGGTATCAAAGTTATTTTGGACTTCGTTCCGAATCACACCAGTGACGTGCACGAATGGTTCCAGAAAGCGAAGAACGGTGATCCCGAGTTCAGGAATTTTTACGTGTGGCGAGAAGGCAAGGATGGGGGTCCACCAAACAATTGGGTGAGCAGTGGATTTTTTTACTGTTTAACTTATACACAGTGGGGGTTTTCAGTATATATTAGAATTACAAAGTGGAAATATTGGGTGAGCTTATTATTAAGAACGTTGGCGATCATTTATGACTCACTATATTGAAGCGAGGGTATTGCTGAGTGCATTTTTTTTCAAGATATGGCAAATGATTATAGGATGTTAGTGTTTGTGGAGTATTACGTAACATATTGAGAAAAGGCAATTTACGGCGTTAATTAAAGATAATGGAAGAATCAATCATTTTTGACAGCTAATCCTAAGAGGATTAGTGAAGTGTATTGGTGTTGTTCAAAAACATGTTTTAGAAAACAGTAAATAATATACGGCGATGTCCATCTTTCCATCCAATCGGTAGCAATCAGTCTTCCATGTGGACGCGTGGAGCTTGCCTACCGACGTGGACGTGGAGGGCAATGAATACTATCTGCACCAGTTTGACGCAGGCCAACCAGATCTAAACTACAACGAACCGAAAGTGAAGCAAGAGATGACCGAAATGATGGAGTTTTGGTTTGATAAAGGCGTCGATGGATTCCGTATTGATGCCATCAACCACGCCTACGAGCACCCAGATTTTCTAGACGAGCCGCTAATCGATGAGACCGAACCATTGTTTTACGAGAACATGCATCACATTTATACTATGAATCAGGTATGGTATAAGTTTAGTATTTTGCAATTTTGATAGTAAAAGTTATTATTTTTTACAGAACGAGTCCTACGATCTTATTTACGACTGGAGAGAACTGTTCGATGAGCATTCCGTTAAGGCTGGTAGCACTAAACTGATGATGACCGAAGCATATGCCGATCTGGAGCAAACAATGCGATGGTATGGAAATGATGAGCGCAACGGCTCTCATTTTCCTTTCAATTTCGCCATGATAAACCGAGTGACAAATGCCACAAACGCCGCCGAAATGAAAGTGATTATTGACGAGTGGCTGGACAACATGCCTGATGGAGCGAATGCTAATTGGGTCTTGGGAAACCACGACCGGCCGAGAATTGCGTCACGCTTTGGTACTGACAGGGCTGCTAGTTTTGCCATTCTAGAATTATTGTTACCGGGAATAGCCGTCGTGTATTACGGTGAAGAAATTGGCATGGTAGATAACCGTGCAATTACATTCAATGACACGAAAGATCCACAGGCAATAAATACAAGCCCAGAAACGTACCAGCTGTATACTAGAGATCCGGTACGAACTCCCTTCCAGTGGGATGATTCAGATTACGCCGGATTCAAGACCACCGCC
Source organism: Wyeomyia smithii (assembly GCF_029784165.1). Lineage (NCBI taxonomy): Eukaryota > Metazoa > Arthropoda > Insecta > Diptera > Culicidae > Wyeomyia > Wyeomyia smithii. The sequence continues at coordinate 86,600,555 of NC_073696.1, read as the reverse complement.
GGGGAGAAACCATGGTTGCCAGTACATCCTAACTACAAGGAGGTGAACTTGGCTGCTCAGAAAACAAATTCCAAAAGCATGTATAACTTATACAAGCAATTAATTGAGTTACGAAAGAAGCATACTTTGCAGTATGGAGATTTCACAGCGAAAGCTTTGGTAAACAACGTGTTCGCATTCGAGAGGTCGCTAGCCGACCATAACTCCTACGTGGTGGTCATTAATCTGGTCTCATCGGAAGTGCAGCTCAATTTGAAAAATTTGAACGAAAATATCAGTAAGGTCAAGGTTGTTCTAACTACGCCGGACTCCGATTACGCAGCTGACGCTGAAGTAGCGGATGTGGAAAACATGATATTGCGAAGCCATGACGCGGTGGTCTTTGAGGTTATCGCTGGCAGTGCAGCGCTAACGGGATCGTTGCTGTTGCTCTTGGTGGCAGTGTTGCGATCGTTATTCATACAATGAACATAACTTTATTCGAATATATGTTTATTATTGTGTACAAATTTAAGCTGAAATTAGAAGTTTTGAAGTGATTCCCATGATTGAGATTACAGATTTTTTTCAAGGAAAACACTATCACTATAAATCCCAAAAAAGGAACATTCCTCCCAAGACCAACTCTATAACATGTCTTATAAATATGTCAAAAGTCGCTAGACCATCGACGTATTGGTATCAGTATCGACAGATAAAGAATGATTGAAGGCGATAATAAATCTCTTTCTCCAGCCCTTTACAGCTTCTTAGCTTATCGAAGTATGGAATGATTTTATCCATTCGTTCGCATATGGCCTACTTCCATTTGCGTTTTCGACTAGATAAGATTAATGTCTGATCAATAAAAATCATTCGACTGCCATACCACGCATGTTATTGGACTAATGAAATCCACTGTACCGGTGACTGCTTGCGTTGCAAAGTACTGAATAAAGTTATTTATCTGTCGAATGGCATCATTCGCAAGACATATCGTGTTGAGATTTTTCGTGCATATACTAAGCACTAGGAGAAACTTTATTGTCAGCAGTTTGATTATTGGAATACAGAAATGGAAATGAAAAACATTCATTTTGACGAAATTTATTTAAAACTTTGTGAAGATTTTGTAATTGAGATCAATTAAATGTAAAAAGCGGCTCTCAGGGTTTCAGCAAAATTCAAATAAAATAATAAATATTTGTAATCTTTTTCTTTATATGGCTTCATTGTTCATCGGTCGAGTTTACGAAAATATGCGATTATAAATTATTTTGACAATTCGACAACATGCGATTGAAAATTAAGCCACACCACCCTATATTGAACAGATGAACAAATATTATCATACCCATCGGTCAGCAGTAGATTGCGTGCCGTATCAGAAATTACGTTATAGTTAAAAAGAGGATTATTTTGTCGTGCTATGGAACGGATAACCATGGTTTATAAATTACGCAAAGCTCAAAAAAAACTCCAAAGTCGATTCTCCGTTGAAATCTTGTCCGGTGAAAAATATTTTCTAAGGATGGTTTAGATTTAAAGCATTGAAAGGACTCGAAAATCGAATTCAGTAATTAATGACTTACGGGAAACTAAACGCTGCCAACCTCTCGATTTTTCCGTATGACAAGATTCCATCACATAATGCAAAATCAGCGCGCGTTCCTAGTCCTAGTCCAAAGTCCAGCAATATTCATATGCTATGAGGTCCATCTTTACGAAGAGCACATACATAGTAGAACTTGTTTTTTTTTTTTGAACTATTTTTTCCTATTTTGAACTATTTTTCTCCCAATTTTATGAACCTCACATAGACGATACATGAAGTTTGCATAGTGAACGGGTCTTGAACATTATAGCAAAAGCATGTTCACTTCAACATAATGTATGGGTAATAATTGTGACTGTCTTGTATGACAATGCAGGTGGAACTGAGTCCTGCTCGATGAAAATATTTTGCCAAATTTTGAACGTTAATTAGAGCCATAAATTCATTTTCATTACCTCGATTGAAAACATGTGGACGTCTTTGAAAAGGCGGTTTATTTTAGTTTTTACAAAGCTAGGAAATAATTTAGTTATACCATCTTCCCTTTCGTGATGAAAATGTTGCTCTTCAAACACAGGCTGCCATACGAGATATTTTTTGCAACCTTCGACAGTTTAATGTGTTTGAAAATCTCTCCCAGCTCCCCCTTTCAGTTTCCGTATAATATTCCAGTCCAGGAAGCTGTTTAAAGTCTGCCTTGACATAAATTTCATAGTCCTGTACCACACAACTGAGCTTCGTCAGCATCTTCCCGTACAGATTTCGCGATCGTTGTTTTGCCCTCGTAGCGTTTTACTTAGCGTCACGATTTGGAGTCATCTTCTTGTAAGTTTGACAGTTTGGCTCGTTATTACAGCTCGATCCACAGTTGTAGCTGTACCGTTTGTCCCAAAACTGTCACAGTTTGCTTCACTTTGCTTTGGGACACAATAAATGTACTAAATATCACTTAGAATATCACATACCATGTGAAAACCTTAAGAAATTGCTCAAAACTGTCTGATATGCTATTAATAATTGCAGTCAACATTTAGCCGGTTTGCCCGAATCAACATAAGATAAGGGTAAACTGCCCATTTTTCGGATGCCAGTGATGTTGGTAACGCGTCAAATGTATGGTATCTGACAGCGATGCCATTCCCGTGGTTGTAGGTGACACTTCCAGCTTGCTTGCGACATCTCGGATGGAAAAGTTGGGATTCCGCTTGAAACTGTTGGCCAATTCTTTTGTCGTTTTAGCGGCCTTCTGGTTTCAATTTCTCCCCGATTTTGTCTTCCTGGCAGTCGACTTTATTTACGTTGGTGACAGATGGTTTAGCCACATTCAACAACTTGGCGTGCGGGTAGTCCGGATTTTCGCAATGCGCGAGCAAAATTTTAATGTGTTACTTCTCTTTCTTCGACGCCATTTTAACAACTGAAGAGCAAATGTCAAAATCAAACATAAGGAATAATACTATACACACATATCTATAAAATGAGGGGTGCTCAGGTTTTTTACAACATACACGCTAAAAATATGATCGCAGCCTGGCGTTAACCATTTTTTTGACCGTAACACCCTCTATATTCGTTCGTATATCAGTACGGCCATATGCTTCGTTAAAGTCATCAACGTTATAGATTTAAGTGGATTCGTACCGGTTGGGCGACCTTAGGCGAAACCGTATTGATTGTCCGTTATCGACAGTTTTTTGTGTTGAATAAAAAACTGTCGATTGACAATGGCTTCGAAAGGTACAGGAGTGCAAGAGATAATAGCGATTTCTCGATAGTTATATATTCCATATTTACACCCAGATTCAAAAACATTCACTGAAAATAATTTTTCTCGTATGTTTGTAAAAAAATTTGATTGCATCGTTTTCAGCGGATTTTGGTGGTTAATTTTGACATCAACACTATAACTTAGGTATTCTGAATGAAATGCCAAATAATCCTTCACCAAAAATGTCGAAATAAGGTTTTTGGATGAAATTTGCAAAAAGAAAGCAGTTTTTTTAGAGTATTTGTTAGTTGGAAATTGTTTGATTTTAATTTTGTTCGATGTAACTAAAGGCCGTCAGATCCTTAAAATTCACAAGCGAATAGGAAAGAATCAATTGCTGTGTAAAACTTTTTGTTTTTCCTGTTCTACATTATTATGATGTATTATTAGGTGTCTAATCATTTCGCTAAATTTGACCTATTAATGACATACATGCGCCACACATATTTATAAATCAAGACAAAGTGTTTTAATATCTTTATTGCTACTGTTTGTGTTGACTTTTATTGAACCCCTTTCTTTGACTCCGCCAGTAGCAAACAGATTCTATGATTTCTCCTATCAGCCATAATCTTTCATACCCCATTAGATGTCCGGAATCATGCACCCAAGCAAAAATGCTGTATTATTCATTTTTTCTTGGGCTTTTTAACTTGTATTTAATACTTTGAGTGTGATAGCCTAACACACGCACTTCGTGCATGATCACCCCCTTGGTTTACTCTCAGTTGATTTTAAAGAAGCCATCGGGGGGCCCCGAACAGTCAAATTATCTGAGACTGGAGAGATGGTGAGTTGTAAAGTTTTGGCGCTACTGTTGGCAGTTCTGCTGGGAGTAGCTGCAGCCCAGCAGAAGGATTGGTGGGAGACTACAGTGTTCTATCAAATCTATCCGCGCTCGTTCTATGATTCGAACGACGATGGTGTTGGAGATGTGAAAGGAATTACAGCGAAGTTACAGTATTTGAAGGACTCCGGGTTGGATGCTACGTGGCTGAGTCCAATCTTCAAATCTCCGCAGGAGGATTATGGCTACGATATTAGTGATTTCCTGTCGGTGGATCCACTGTTTGGTACTAATGCTGATCTGGAGGAACTGTTCGCGGAAGCGAAGAAATTGGGAATCAAAATTATTCTCGATTTTGTTCCGAACCACACAAGTAACATGCACGAATGGTTTATCAAATCAGAACAGAGAATTGAACCGTATACGAACTATTATATTTGGCACGATGGCAAACCGAACGGAGGTGACCGACCTTTGGTGCCGAACAACTGGCAGTCTCTGTTTTACGGATCCGCGTGGCAATGGAGTGACATTCGCCAGCAGTACTATTTGCATCAATTTGCAGTAGGTCAACCGGATCTGAATTATCGTAACGAAGCTGTGGTTAAAGAGTTTGACGATATTCTGCGCTATTGGATGGCGAGGGGTGCTTCTGGATTCCGGGTGGATGCTGTTAACCATATGTTTGAGGTGGAGGATCTACGCGATGAGCCGATCAACAATCCGGATGATCCGAATAGCTACGGGTACACGCATCACATTTACACGAAGGATCTTCCTGAGACCTACGAGGTTGTGGGTCGCTGGCGTAAATTGATAGATAATTACGTGGCTGCAAACGGACTTGAGACAGTGTAAGTTTAAGGTTGATACTCGGAAAAGGGTTATTATTTCGAATTTTATTACAGGATCATGATGACGGAGGCATATGCCAATCTCACTATGACCATGAAGTACTATCAGTCGGATGATGGAAGCCCAAGAGCACATTTCCCATTCAATTTCGCCATGATTGAAGATTTAAGCGACTGGTCTAATGCCTATGATTTCAAATACGTCATTGATCGATGGTTGGGCAACATGCCCAGCGGAAAAATTACGAACTGGGTCTTGGGGAATCACGACAAACCTCGTTTCGCAAGCCGGTATGGTCGTGACCGTGTCGATGGAATGGCACTTATGCTGATGACTCTACCTGGAGCTGCTGTGGTGTACAACGGTGAAGAAATCGGTATGGAAGATTTCCGGGACATGTCCTATGAAGATACCAGGGATCCACAGGGTTGTAACCTTGGTCCAGACGGGTACAAGTGGGCTTCGAGAGATCCACAGCGAACGCCCTTCCAGTGGAATAATGGTTACAACGCTGGATTCTCTAATGCTGCCAAGACATGGCTTCCAATGCACCCTAACTACGCTAGCAACAATCTTCGCCAACAGCAGGAGGCAAGTATCAGCACGTACAAGTTTTACGTTGATGCTATAAAACTTCGCAAGGAACGGGTTTTCACACATGGAGCATTCCAATCGTACGCCTTCAACAATGAAGTATTCGGTATAGTTCGATACATCCATGAGCACGAGAATCGGTACCTGGATCCATACAATGCTGTGCTTATTAATCTGTCTGGAAGCGAGCAGAAGGTTTACGTTCATCACATGTATGAGTACGCCAGTGAGAGCGCCACCGTTAAGTTGTCTAGTAAGCAGTCTTGCTACAACGTTGGAGATAGTGTTGGAACGGGAGGTCTCACACTTGGTCCGTACGAGGCCGTTGTGATCGGTAATTGACGAAGTTTTAGCTATCTTGAATGGAAGGTTAAATAAAGTTTTCTGTTGAAATACAAATAACCAATAGCCAATTATATAGATGATTGATGACTTTCAGTGACAGTTGTGCGTTTATGTTCGACATCATGGTCATTAAGCTGCTCTCAGCACGGTATTCTTTGCATTATCAGTTTACTGTGCTGATCATTAGTTAAGCGTTCGATTATGATAAATGAACAAAAAAGTGATTCGAATTCTGTGGAGCTTCAAATGATAAGCGACAGCACATGAGTACATGACTAGGACAATTACCTGTTTTGAGTTTTGCCATGTCTTACAGTTTCCGTAGAACGTATGTGTTGTAATTATTGATTAGTGTTAACACATAACAAAAGCGAATTCACTCCAGATTTCACATACTCTGCTGTATCATAATATTCAAGATGTAATGATTAAAGTAGTTTTCGTTTCATGAAACAATGCACATAAAGCTGCTAATGAAAATCGACTTGTCGAGTTTCAAAAGCGGTAGGGCTCAAATATTTTATATTCTAGAAAAACATCTTCATGCTTAATTTGAGCTAAATCGGACCTCGTTGACTGGGCCTCAGAGCGGTGAAAATTTCACTGTTTCGACCCGGTCAATCGGGCTGTTAGTTGAACAGAAGCACAATATTCATCCTGGATACGACCTTGGCAAAACAAGCGTAGAATAACATTTGAAATCATCACAAAAAGATTGTTCTCTCTTCAAATACTGGACTGTTTTTCCAGCTGTTTGAGATGTGGTACACGACGACGACAATATCGAACAGCATTTTTACCTTATGGAACGATTGTTCAAAAAGCTTGTTCAAATTTATCCGTTCATTATGACCAATTCAGTTGTATAGTGGATTCTGTTCTTCATGGCATATCTGTGCAATCTGTAACTTCTTCGTGGAGATGGAACAACGGGAGATAGACTAACCATAAGATAGTGGTAGCTGATGACTGGAAGTGCCCGGTCGAAGGAGAAGGTACGTGCAAGCTATTGTGTTTTATTGATGATGGCGTGGTGAAGGAAGTGACTCTAAGCCGGGTTTATACATCCCAGAATTGGAAGTCAATTTACTGTCCTTTGGCTGAAAATTGGTTGCGTCATTTCAGGTGGTGGTATTATAGCGGCGGCCTCTGTTCCTAAGAATGGAAGATACGAGATAAAGCTGTAACGATGTCCAGCAGTAGCAGCCGTTAGAAGCAACAGCCCTTTATATATTCACGAGTGGCACATGAGGCTGGTGGACCTTTGAACCCAAGACTTCGAGTAATTGTCAGTACTTTTTTCGCTTTATCGACACTGTTCGTTGAGATGCCTTATTTGTGAGAAATCGGAGACATTCAATTATTTAGAATATTTTGTGCCGATGATGAAGACGGAGTAAGAGAAGGTTGCGAAGGTACCAAGGTGACGAATATCGCAGTAATCTGGATATATTGTGCAAAGAATTCGGCATACTGCGGTATAACGATCTATACATCAGAGGTGACTCTCTAACTCGGAAACCTGGACAAACTCACCGTCGCACAAGCTCTCAAAGGAAAGTGCTGGGTGAAAGTGGCCACTGAGTCAATCCATCTCCGATAGGGTCAGCGGGGACTCAGGTGGCCACTTTCCGACTAACATAAGCAGATACGAATCTGATCCCGATAGAGCCAAGCTTAGCTCAGTATGCCCCCTGGGGCTAGTGGTACAGGCGTTGCGGTGGTGCAGACCAGAAAGATAAAAACGCCTTCCAAGGAGCCTCCCAAGTACCTTGCATTTTCCGGAAAACGAAACGCCAAGCACTTCATAGGAGGCCCGAGGTGCCTAGCCGGTAAACCGGCTACTAAACCACGAATGTAAGAATGACACAGCTGAACCTGGAACACTGTTACAAGGCTCAGCAGCTGATGAGTCGTTGTCGGATATCGCCATCGTATCGTACCCCTACTGCATCCCTCCCGGAAACGGTAGCTGGGTCGCGGGTTTAGGATGGCGGGTATATCGATGACAGTTCAGGAGGTTGGGTTAACCTCAAACGAAGGATAGGCGGCCGTCAGAGAAAAGTAATTGTTACGCTCAGCCATGTTGGTTTATCGAAAGGTTCGTTCAGATGGTTGACCTCGTAACCATGAAACAGCGGCTTATTTCATCGTTTGGGCTATTGAGTGGAAAGGTAGTGGATCTTGTTGGAAGCTCGTGCAAAGCTCACCCGAGATCTGGGTAACGTTGAGACCGAAAATACACTCAACAGAAATGGTGCGGAGTCGATCATCGGTGTGACGTCCTCCAGCCCAAGACTGATCACGAACGATGCCTACACCAATAGCGATCAACAGTCGGTTTGTTATAGCGAAGACTACAACGGGAGACAGCAAGCAACGGGTTGAGTCACCACCTCAACCGTCCGCGGGTGGAAGACATCGCATTTCGATGCAAAAGTATTTGAGGAGGCAATAAAGCATTTGAAAACGCTCCGCCCGAGTGCTTACTTATTAGTTACCACGGTATCGCGGGCGTGTGGCACCACCATACATAGGAAGCACCAGCCTTAAAATGGAAAGTCATCGGTATACTGGTGAACAGGCGTGATAGCGGACCTTCGCAGTGCGTGACGCTTTACAAGACGGAGGGTGCATCGTGCGTGAACCATTGAACATAGGATAGACCAGCGTGCAGCTTGCAGATCTGCAAGATCGGTGCTTAAGAGAGCGATTAGCACTGGTTTCGAAGGGCTATACGCGATTGCCCCAGGAGCCCATCGCCAGCTTCTTAAAGGTAAGCAAGGCACCGGGGTTGGATGAAATCCCCAAACCTGGATATCTATACGGCCATAAAAGTGTTCCGGGTAGTCATGCAGAAATACCTGGATGACTCTACCTCTCTCCGGAAAGGTGGAAGCGACTGATACTGGCCTTATTGCCGAAGGCTGGGAAATCGCCCGGGGACCCATTGACATATAAACCTATCTGTCTGCTAGATACTGCCGGTAGGATGCTTGAGAAGATTATCCTCAACAGGCTGGTAATGTACAGTGATCGTGTAAACGGTCTGGCAAGTAACCAGTTCGACTTCTGGAAAAGTAGGTCCACGCTGTATGCTATTCTCTCCGAAACCACGATAACAGAGGTGGCAGTCAGGTGCAAGAGAAGAGGCATTCGCTGTTGCGCAATCATCACACTTGTCGTGAAGAATGCGTTCAATAGCGCCAGTTAGGATTCCTCAGTGTTCGTGCTCAGGAGCATCCATGTACCGGTGTCGTTGTTCAACTTTCTGAAAAATTACTTTCGTGAAATCAACCGTGATCAACGTGACACGAGGAGTTTGCGAGTTTCTCCATGGTAAGTTCCGCAGTGCCAATCGAATGAACCGTTTTTGAACCCGTTCGATCCTAAGGTTCCATATGACCTGGTAGGGGTTCTATACAATACTAGCATTTTCCAATATCGGTCGTTCAATTGCACAGTACAGTGCCTTCTAACAATGCGGGTCAGGAAAGTCCTTAGCAACCTTGGATACAAAGCCCAACTGTCTTGTTGCTTTAGATATCAATCCTGAGCGGTGCAAATCAAATGTCATTTTTGAGTCCAACAGGATCCCTAAGTCAGTCATCTCGTTTACTCTAGAGAGCGCAATGCCGTCAATATGATAATCGTGCATAATTGGTTTTGATTTACGATGAAACGAGATTACCTGACATTTTTCCACGCTAACAATTAATTTGTTTCTTCGGCACCATTCAACAAACAAACTTAAACAGGTTTGTAAATGGCAACAATCCTCCTGCGTTAGTATAACAGCATATAACTCCAAATCGTCAGCATACACTAGTTTAAAACAACCTCTATTCAAAATCAAAGCAGCATCATTGAACAATAGAATGAATAGTAGCGGACCAAGATTGATACCTTGTGGCACACCGGAATTATTTGTAAATGTCCTCGATACGCAACCATTAATCCGCACCCGAAGTTCACGGTTCGTTAAGTATGATTCTGGTCAGGACACCAATTGAGTAGAAATCCCTAGCCGGGATAACTTGTTTAGCACTATTTGATGCCGAAATTTTGTCGAAAGCTGCCTTTAAGTCTATATATATATATGGCATCGACTTGCGCTTTTTTCTCCATGTTTGTTATACATTCCGACGTCAATTTCATCGTATTCGTTGTAACCGATCTATTCCAACTAATTTCCAACAGTTTCGAGGCTTGAAACCAGGAGTCATAAAAGACTGCTTCTATTTCATCCAATTCCACGAAAGGTACATTGACGCATCGGCTTATTCAGGAGGTATCCGGATGACACAGATCCTATCAGGCCTTGGCTGCTTCAAGTAGTATCTACTCATCATCTCGAGTGAGTGGATGTAGAGAAGACCGCTGAGCATGTCTCCTTCGTATGCCCTCGTTCGTGCGGGCGAGAAGCGACATGATGGCAGTGAGCGGGCTAAACACTATTTTGAAGATTAACCACTAATATGCCAGTGGTAGCCAACTGCCAGTCTTCAGGTGATCAGCTATGAGGTATAAGAGTAAAGAGGGTGCATGAGGCACAAAAAAACCGCTTCCCGACGTAATACTTAACCGTCATTCCGGAAAGATAAGTGCTAGAGATTGGAGTGGTTCTAGTGGATTAGATTAAATTCAACCCATTCAGCAGATTTCTCCACTACATTAAAAAAAGGAGAAACCGAAGCTAGAAGGTGTCGCTGAGCGTAGAAACAGGAACCTGGTAGAGATGGCGCGATGCATGCTGTTCGATGCGAAACTCAGCTGTCAGTATTGGGCAGAAGTAAGTATGGCGAATTTGTTTGCGAAACTTTCTTCCAACTCGAGCCAAAACGAAGACTCCATGCGAGATTGCCCATGGGGATAGATGGTATCTTACGGAGCTGCATGTGATTGGTGAACAACATCCCAACGGAGCAACGCACAAAGCTACATACCAAAGCAAAGAAATTAACGGTCACTGAGTACTCCGTACGAGACAAGTGATACATACTGTATTATCGATTTGAAGACTAACAAAATAGTAATCAACCGCGATGTACATTTCCTGAAGCAGGAGGAGCAAGAGATGTTCGTGCAGCAGACAGAAAATTCTGGGAAGGTCATTAACTACGAATTCCAGGAAGCTCAACTGCAAGAGATGACCAAGCAGCAGCAAGTTGCTCAGCCGGAGGGAGATGAAATTCAAGGACAGGCGGAGAAGAATGACAAGTACGAAAATGCCGCAGTGTATGAAGATGCTGACGAGTTCCAAGAAAGAAAACAATTCGAGGATAATTCTGATAATAAAGATCTGTTGTAGGAGGAGGCAGTTGACGTCCGCCGCTCAGAGCGCAGTATGAAAACAGTTTCGAAGGTACCAAGCGGTACCAAACCGAATTTGAATTTTCGATCATATCTCGAAGTAGTAAGTTGGCCAAAGAGCAATGGAAGGCAGCTATCGCCGGTGAACTTGCGTTGCTCGTTGAAGTCGACCTACCACAGCTGCTAACCCAGCTGAATTTCAAAAAGAAAGGTGGTGCTACTGGAAAGATGATTCGCTACAAGGTACGTCTTGTGGAGCAAGACTTTGCACAGGTGCATGGATAAGACTTTGATGAAATTTTCGAAACTTTGCTGAAACTGGTTACTAGGGTGGGACAAAAAATAAATGTTAGCTCCCATGCACTTTTCGTGTTCCTTATGGGTCCCATAATAACTGTGTAACTTTTCAGATCGATCGGTGAAACGCCCGATTTGCGCCCGATTTTTAAAGTTTCCATACGATTTTATATGGGGAAATCCACTTTTCAAAACTTTTTCTCTAGAAATTCCAAGTTGGCTCCTAAAAATATGTCAATACATAATATTTGTAGGGAATTTTCCTGGAAAAAACTCTTCTGAAGACCGTAAGGCGCTACGATGCTTGTAGAAACAGCTATTCACCCCAACCTGATTAAATGTCTGACGGACGGCTCACCATTGAAATTTTCCAGCAACACTGCTACAGCATGCTGCTATTGCAAACTTGCTTAAGTATGAGAAATAATTTCGCGTGGAATAAATTTTCAAAGTGTGATTTTTGCTCAGATTATCCTCGGAGAAGCCTCCAAGATAAATTTAAGCGATATCATTTCCCATAACATGGTTGAATTTGCAACAGCATCATGCTGCAGCAGTATTGCTAGTAAAATTCAATGGTGAGCCATTCGTCAGATATTCAATCAGTCTGGGGTGAATATCTTTTTTCACAAGCAAGGTAGCGCCTTGCGGTCTTTAGAAGAGTTTTTTCCAGGAAAATTTCCTATAAGTATCATGTATTGATATATTTTTAGGAGCCAACTGCACATCTCTATAGAAAAAGTTTTGAAAAAGTGGTTTTTCTCATATAAAATCGTATGGAAGCTTTAAAAATCGGGCGCAAATCGGACGTTTCACCGATCGATCTGAAAAGTTACACAGTCGTTATAGGACCCATAAGGAACACGAAAAGTGCATGGGAGCGAAAAAATAACATCATCGCTTTTTTCCCATAAAACCGTGTCCCAGTCTACTGGTTACGTTACGTGCTCTTCTCAGGATCGCAACCAGTTAAGAAATGGTTGTAAAGCACATTAACCTGAGGAGGCGCATTAATATGGAACCCTTGGTGTACAAATATTTATGTGGTTAGTAAAAATAGCATTAATGGAACCTCACTATATCTATACAAAAACGATTAACTTGAATCTTCGCATTGAGAAATGTCACCGCGCCATTGCAATGTAGTGTATGTAATCGTATACATTTTCTACTGTTTCCCAATTTGACATCCGTGCAGATGCTGGCGCTGCTATTGACGTAATGAACACTGCGTGAAGGCTGCACCAGATGGTACTAGTATTTTATGCGTATATTACTGGACTGAAAAAAATGTTTTTATACGGTGTAAACTACCCGAGCGGGAGAAAATATCATTATAATATTACAACGAGTTATTGGAAATACACCTCATTTTGATATTAATATGGTTTACATAGTTGGTAAAATAATAAAAAATAATACCAAAATATTGTTCTTCCAAGGCTATATGAATAACAAAGCTTGATATTTCAATAACAAATCAATAATTTGCATTAAAAATCACGAAAATGACCGATTCAGATATTTTCAATTTATTGAACACTGAATGCATAACTGAATATATTATCAATAATCAATAACGAACAATTTCCACTCAAAAACTTACTTTTAATGAGATACTTTAAAATCAATTCAAATATCTTATTGAAGCCATGGCGAGATATGATATCAAAATTTTATGATATTTTCATATGCATGCTTGAAACGTGAATATCTTTCGAATAACACGATAACTCCTCATAGCTAAATATGTTATTGATGAGTTATGATTATGTTATGATCTCCTGCCTGGGTAGCAATACTCAGAGACAATTAAGGGCGTATTTATTTTTGTACATTTTTCTTGTTATATTGCTAAACAGTGAATTAAGAATGATACAAAATTACATTATTCCAATGTTTTTAAACCGGAGGTGCACAAACCTTTTGTATAGTCAACAAAATAATGATCAATTGGGTAAAAGTATATAAAACTAAACATAACATAAAATTTACCTCCTTCACGGATATCGCGGTGCACTTTGTTATTTCTCAGGACTTCTATCGTTACCACCGAATCTACAAGTCGATCGAGAAAGTTAACATTGCGCTTTGAGAAGAGATCTGTCACCTTTGACATTTGGAACCCAGTTGCCAAATTTGCGGATTTTTTATCGTCTCTCTCCCCCTCTCTCTCTCTCTCTCTGAGTATCACTAGTATATTCTCACAGCGTTGCATTTGTTTATCTGTGGTTAAATCAATGAAATCTGATCATTTTAACGACCCTACATGGAGAAATAACTCATCAACATTCACTTTTTTTACCTAAAATATAAATATTTTTTCACGTAGAAACGATAAAGCGAAAATGATTATATTTTTACGTAATATATAATCATTTTTTTCCGTAAAATATAATGAATTTAAGCACCACTGACACATGTAGGAATATTTACCACAAATAACTGTCTTTTTTGGGTATCAAACTGGTCTCCACTAAATCTGTAGACATTGACTATACTATAGATTCCAGCTGTCTATATTTATAAATATGGATATGCAGAGTTGCATTTGGACGAAAACTAAAATAATTGAACGTTGGTTCTACAAAATATTCTTCAATACGATTCCATAGAATTGTTGAGTGATATTTAAAAAAATGTTGGTTTTGTTTTCAGAGTGTAACTTTCAATGTTTTCGGTGTCCTTGGAACATGATTCCAAAATATTTTTTTCCTTTGAAATAAGGCTTACTCTTTTGACTCTTTTGATAAACTAACTCGATATTATAAATGTACCTACGAGCTAATATTTGTGATGAAATTGTAAGTTAACTACAGCAAAATCGATTTTAGTAGAGCTACGACCAGTAACAGGAAAGATATTTTGACAGCCATCGCAGCGCTGGCGCTTCCGAGTACGATGGATTCGTATGGTCCTAGCATTAGGCTGGTAGTGTTAACGGAATCGTCCACGCTGTGGCGTGAGTCTGAGCCAACGAGATGCACCGTGGCCATATCGCCAGCGAAACGGTAAAGTTCTTTTACATTGATTTCATACGAGCTGCTGGCAAAATTAATCACTACCACTCTGTACGGGTCAAACGATCGATCCTCGTCCTCGCGTATGAACCTAGAGATACCAAATACGTTATCATTGAACGCACGCGAAGCAAATTCACCGTGAGTGAAAACACGTTCTTTGTGCAGTTTCAGGATGTCAATGTAGAATTTATAGGTGCTGTAATCAGCTTCCTGCTGTTTCAGCAGGTTGGTTTGTCTGTACAGGGGATGCACCGGAAGCCATGTTTTAGAGGCGTTAGAAAAGCCAGCATTGTAAGTATCGTCCCATTGGAAAGGAGTACGCTGAGGATCTCTAGAAGCCGATTTGTAACCTTCTTCTCCCAGGTTACACCCTTGCGGATCTCGGCTGTCCTCGTAAGACATGTCCCTGAAATCTTCCATGCCAATTTCTTCCCCATTATAAACGACAGCAACTCCAGGTAGGGTCATCAACAGCAACGCCATGCCCTCAACACGTTCGCGTCCATATCGACTGGCAATGCGAGGTTTATCATGGTTTCCCAACACCCAGTTAGTGACTTTGCCGCGAGGCATATTCTCCAGCCATCGGTCGACGATAAATTTGAAGTAGGATGCTGTTGAATCTTGATTCAGATCTTCGATCATTGCAAAATTGAAGGGAAAGTGCGCCCGCTGTTGCGTCCCATCTTCCGATTCGTAGTACCGCATTGTCATAGTAAGATTTGCGTATGCCTCCGTCATCATGATTCTATCACCGAACAAATAATCAATATAAAAGTAGGATTGTAAAAATATCAAAACACTTACACCGTCTCCAAGTTGTTCTCCTTAACGTAGTCATCAATCAACTGTCGCCAGTGCGCTATCACTTCATATGTTTCTGGTAGATCTTTGGTGTAAATGTGATGAGTGTAGCCGTAGCTATCAGGGTCTGTGTTTCCTGTGAGCGGTTCGTTTCGGAAATCTGCGACTTCGAACATGTGATTGATTGCATCGATCCTAAATCCGGAAGCACCCTTGCTCATCCAGTAAAGAAGTATGCGATCGAGTTCTTCGATTACCAATTCATTGCGGTAGTTCAAATCTGGTTGCCCAACGGCAAATTGGTGCAGATAATACTGCTGCCGGGTGGAGCTCCATTCCCATGCGGAGCCATAGAAGACGGATTGCTGAATGATAGGATTGTGAGACGTCGTTACTAGATAAACACTCTCACCTTTGAACGTTACTTACCCAGTTGTTGGGCACTAAGGGACGGCCTCCAGTCTCATTGGTTAATCCGTCATGCCAGACATAATAATTCGTGTAGGGATCTTCTCTTAGTTCGGATTTCAAGAACCATTCATGTTGATTGCTAGAATGATTAGGAACAAAATCTAGGACAATTTTGATACCGAGTTTTTTCGCTTCTGCGAACAGTTCCTCAAGATCTTCGTTCGTGCCGAACAGCGGATCAACCAACATGAAGTCACTAACATCATATCCGAAGTCTTCCTGAGGAGAGGCGAAAATCGGACTAAGCCAAGTAGCGTCGAAACCGGTGTCCTTCAAGTACTGCAGCTTAGCGGTAACTCCTTTCACGGTTCCGATTCCTTCACCTCTGGTGTCGTAGAATGATCTTGGATAGATCTGATAGAAGACCACCGTTTCCCACCAGTCTTTCTGATCGGTTTGCTGAGCCTGGGTATGAGCCACAGCAATACCCAAAACCACCAGCAGCGACCAGAGCAATCTAACACTATTCATTGCACCGGCACCGACGAACTGATTGTGCCTGACTGACCAATCGATGATATATAGGATTGATTGATTGATTCAGTGCTTGTATTCGGGGTAGGACAATATAAAATAGACGATATTTAGATTATTTTGCTCCGTGTGAGCTTAGCAAGTGTGTACGTTTATCTTACCATACTAAGCAATCATGACTTACCTTGAATAGTCTATCTTAATTAGAGAGTTGAGAGTATTGATACGGACGGTTGACCTTAGAAATGCTGGACTATGACTTGATGAAATAATACTTATTTATGGAAGTGAAAAGCGAGTTAAGTCATAATTTATATTGATTCGAAATCATTAGTAAATGGAACTGTGGAATCACGGTGCTCCCACAGACCGTTATTATAAAATAAAATGAACCAAAGAATCTGAGTACACCATTCGATTCGTTATGACGTCCAGAATGTCTGGTCAAAATTTCAAAATCATCGTACGGTACATTTTTGAGTAATGCCCTTTTGAAGGTCGTAAAGTACAAAAAAGTGATATAAAAACGACGAAATACTTATTGTAAAGCACGTTTCTCAACCACCATTTTATGAAATAACTTCCAAAACAGTTTTTCCACATTCCAAGGGTTATATTTCAAGACATTAACAATTGGTGGAAAGATTTATTTGAAAATCCCACAGTGCACAGTAGTCTAAGCCCGAAAAATCGTGATAGTCCTAGATTTGACTGTGAAAAATTGATTTTATGTACCCAATGTCTTCAGCAAGATTGGTCCAAAGAACAAGGCCTTACTTTTGGCGTTTTTAGTTTTTCGATCAATCCACCTAACAGTGAGATGAAAAATATATTTTTTTAAATTTTTTATATACCAGATTGCTTCCTTCAGCAAAGTTGTGGAAAATTTTAAAAGAAAAACAATTGTTGAATACTGCGATGTCCTATCTGTACGCTGGACACGACAAAATAGAGTTTTTTGTGGAACACCCCTCCTTAAAATCAGTTTTTTGTCTATAACTTTATCTATGATTGTCAAAACAATAAATTTTATAAAGTCTTAAGAGAATCTTAGTTGAATGAATAAAATCTTAGAACATTTTGCATTGTTTTGACCATTACAGACAAAATTATAGACAAAAAACTGACTTTAAGGAGCGGTGTTCCAAAAAAACTCTATTTTGTCGTGTCCAGCGTACAGATAGGACATCGCAGTATTCAGCAATTGTTTTTTTTTTTAAATTTTCCACAACTTTGCTGAAGGAAGCAATCTCGTATATTAAAAATTAGAAAAAATATTTTTTTTCATCTCACTGTTAGGTGGATTGATCGAAAAACTAAAAACGCCAAAAGTAAGGTCTTTTTCTATGGAATAATTTTGCTGAAGACATTGAGTACATAAAATCAATTTTTCACAGTCAAATCAAGGACGATCACGATTTTTCGGGTTTAGACTACTGTGCACTGTGGGATTTTCAAATAATTCTTTCCACCAATTGTTAATGTCTTGAAACATAACCCTTGGAATGTGGAGAAACTGTTTTGGAAGTTATTTCATAAAATGGTGGTTGAGAAACGTGCTTTACAATAAGTATTTCGTCGTTTTTATATCACTTTTTTGTACTTTACGACCTTCAAAAGGGCTTTACTCAAAAATGTACCGTACGATGATTTTGAAATTTTGACCAGACATTCTGGACGTCATAACGAATCGAATGGTGTACTCTGATTCTTTGGTGCATTTTATTTTATAATAACGGTCTGTGGGAGCACCGTGGAATAAAATATTTTACATTTGGATCGCATTGGCGTTTTGTTTCAACAAATCAATGCTTTTATCAGTTGGAAGAAAGAGAATGCAGTAGGGCATGAACTTTATGATGAATTTACGCTTCCAGCATCCCGGCTATAGTGGTCATGTTTCAGCGTGAAACAATAGAGTCGTTATGACTTTTGTGCTGCAGTTGGGTTCCCAGTAGTAATTTTCTTCTTTTCCGGTAGTGTTTTGTTTCGCTTCGAAGGAGAAAAAATCGATACGATATACACAGTAAACTTCCACGAAAATCGACAACGGAATGGGATTTACTATGTTTCGTTATCAGACCGAACTGGTCTCGTGGGAACAACTTTTGTGAACGCCATGACTCGATTGTATCCAGGAGCTTTGTGTGTTCTGGTGGTTGTAAGGAAATTATTCCTCTAGTGCAACTGTTGTTATTGGGAAAATGTTTTTCCTGCATTGAACCGGTTTTTTGACAGACCTTTTTTTGAATTTTCATTCCTAGAGGATTTTGAATAACTCATTTCACTAACCAATTAAAAAGTTGGAGTTTAATTGTATTCAATTAAGTTGGAATAATGGAAATGAAGATAAAAAAGAGTTTGTTAGCCGCAAGTCAGTTAAGTGATGAACTATTGCAAAAACGAAAATAATGGTTACCGAAAAACAATCGAAAACCTCAAATTTTGTCAGAGCAGTGTGAAATAAAATCAGAAGCAAATCATACTACTTTTTTGTAAACAGCAGAAATTTTAGAAATCATGGGACCGGGACCGGAACTAAAACACCGATATTTTGTCATTCTTTCAACACCAGATTTTACGCTAGGATGTTAGTTGAGAACAAGAAAGGAGTTAAAACTGAGATTTTTACTGCTAACGTTTTTTCGACTTTTCTACAAAATTTACTGTGAGTTCCAATTATCAGGACCCGTTTACTTGATTCGTGATGCTTATTTTTTTGTTTGTTTTTATTTTCTTTTTTTTTGCGATGGCGAGGCAATCTCTGCCCTTGCCTTCTTCGCAAGTTGAAAAAAAAAATGTCCCACTCAAATTGTATGTAGCTGGGAATTGTGTGATGCTAGCGTATTCGCAAGATGCATACGCCGCTGTACACATCATCTGAGATTTTTTCCAGTTATCGTATCTACGTACAATATATACTTTTCGGTAGCCTCTATTTTCATGTGGATCGCATTCGATTCAGCAATTGCATCATCTTCAATGTGCATGGGGTAGAATAACACTTTTGTTCATAATTTTGCCTGTTTGAAAATGTTTGGTCGTAGGTGGAGCATCTGTATCGTCTTGTACAGATTGAAATTCAATTTCATAGTGTCTCTGAGGAGTTTTTCCACCTCCTAAGTTGGAGGTCGTACGGGGCAACCTTGGGAATCAGCATAGACGGTCTTCTTAAGTATTTTTATTTGGAATAGCGTTTTCAGTGTTTGGAATAGCGTTATTAGGGTAAATTAACCTATAGTGGACCCCTTTCCTATAATGGAATATCCGCCAGATTCCCTTAATTTATGCGAAAACTCGAAAGATTTTAAAAAAACTTTCGTCGAAAACATCTTATCCTCACAGCAAGCAAGGTAGTAATCTTTTAGCCAACGATGTAAATTATCACTCACGCTCATTTTTTTCGCAAGGCGATAGCTCATTCAATATGCACATTTTTTAACAACTTTGTATGACGAATTTGAAGTTTTCAAGTAGTACAGCAGAACCATGAGAGCACATTGAGGAAACTATCGCAATAATTATTAGTCCATCCGTCATACAAAGTTGTACAGAATTGTGCTAGTTAAAAGAGCTATCGGTTTGTGAAAAAAAATGGGCGCGAGTGATAATTGTTTTTGCTTTCATTTTGTCTCTAGGATAATTGTCATTCCAGATTTTCCGAAAACATTATTTTTGTGTAATACCTAGTCAGATTGCAGAAAAAACTAGGGAAATTATATTAAAACAGAAAGAAAGTTCATTGGATTTGCCAAACTTTCACAGCGCACAGTGGTTTGAAAGTCCATTTTGACGCGCTTAATTGATAACTCCTCGTACGTTGGATATAAAATATTGACGTCTTCATCAAAATTGATAGGTATGACCCCCTGCATCTTCTGGTGCTATGAGATTTGTGATTAATCTCCCTAAAAGTTAGATGCAAAATCAGGATTGATGTCTTTGACAAAGTTATAGGTAAAATCAGTTCGACCAACTTTGTCGAAGACACAAAATGCATATCTCTTACTCAAATTGACTTAGAGAGCTTTTATTAAAAATAGACCTGTCAAAACACATTTTTCAATGAAACATATTTTTTTCTATTTTCTATGCCTTCACTATGTTCTACAAAGTTGTTAGTAGCATCAATATACACAATTGTCTGAAAGATACTATATTCGTATTGTTTAAAAAACTATGATTTATGGACTATTTTTTTTTGACATATTTCAAACCTCTGTATCTTTCTTAGAGGCACTTAGATGCAGATTCTGTAGTCATCATATGAAAGTATGACAATTGAACTTTCAAACGCTGGTAGTTTCGCTAGTCCACGACTTTCTGCTGAGGAGTTTGGTTCATAACAAAAAACCTCGTTTTCACTCTCTTTAATGATTTAACCAGATGAAATACTAATATTGTAAACCAAGATACCACGTAATAAGTTCCTATCTATGGTGACCATCCCACCAAGCGTGGTTTAACTATTCCAGAACATGTAAATTGCATATGCTTGAATGAAAGTGCTATTCTCTCGATGAAACAAAAAAATTGATTTTGCATCTCACTTTTAGGGAGATTAATCACAAATCTCATAGCACCAGAAGATGCAGGGGGTCATACCTATCAATTTTGCTGAAGACGTCAATATTTTATATCCAACGTACGAGGAGTTATCAATTAAGCGCGTCAAAATGGACTTTTAAACCACAGTGCAGTGGTGGAAACTGCTTGAAAAATATAAGTGAACTGCTGCTAGTTTGATAAAATGCAGAAGGTTGTATCCAAGGCACGGCCGTGTGACTGACGTTGAATAACGCGCATTTGGCATTAACAAATGTATGGTTGAGTACTTAACTAAGCACTACAAATGCAGAAGCACTTTAGTTTGTATTTTAAAAAATTAACCAGATGGTAAAGACTTAATCGCGGGACATCAGTTGGAAGAACTATTCAGGGGGCGGAATGGGTTGTGTGAAATGAAGCTATACACTTGAACCATTTTGATGCGTTTTTTGCGGTTTTTGTAAGCGTGCCCTTCTTCAAAAGATGACAGTTCAATCAATATCAATATTTGCCACCACTCACATGCTGCTGCTCCAGGAAGAATGAGAAATTCAATTCGATGGCGTGCGTTTCAATGAGCGACTAAAATTCACCACCACCCGCTCTCTGCTGCTCTTGAAAGAACCTTCCGCTTTGCCGGTCGATTTGTATGGTGCAGCGGTTTCCAGTAAAGCATAAATGATCGGCTGATCAATGAAGACTAGATTGCTGCATACTAACTTTTATATGTTATACTTCCGGTGGCCGTGTCGTTGTGTACTCGAGCGTAAGCGTTTGAAATCTTTCATTCTGTTGTTTCACTCCATTCTCGATTTTTTGGAATGGCACCCTACTAAAATAAGACGTTATTCAACGTCAAAAATAAAAGAATAAAACTGGTATTTTTTTCCATTGTATATTGCGCCTTTAAATGGTGCAAGTATGTCTTTGGTAAAAAGAAGGTCCAAACTTGGTTTTTAAGCAAAAATTTGTTCTACCAAATAACGAATGGAACATATAAAAAATCTGTGAAATTTCGCAAACACCATATTGTACGTTATGAGAAAAATGGAGTATTGTAAAATACACTGAGTAAACAACTTGAACAAAAATCTTAATGAATGGCAAAACCACGTGTTTCCATGCAAACTATCCAATATTTGTTGATTAAAAATATGGAATGTTGCAAGAATTTTTTCTGGTTGCACCAATAAAATTTTGAACAATTGAAACAATTGTTATTTACTTGCTACATTCTCGTTATTCTACACAAGTAATTACCTAGTGATATTCTGCAACAAAAATGTCGCACGGTGTGGCGTACTGTTATTTTCTAGATTTTTTTTAAGTTTGAGCCGTTTTTTGCTAATTCAAGATCGTCATTGACTGGTGCTATAGTCATGACCATCCTAAATGCGAATATAAAAAATCTGATTATTGTTCAAAACCATACGGTTTTTTTATCTAATATTTTGCTTGAGAGCAATTCCACATAAAACAGGCAACCAATTTAATCAACCATTTTTGATTTGGCTAAAACTTTGCATAGACGTGTCTATATGCAAAAGATGCCATTTTGTGCAATTGGTTTAATTTTTTGGAACACGACTTATTCTTGAGAAGCTTAAATATGCTATTTTGGGAAGGTACTGATTATTACAAATATTTTTAGAGCCAAAACGGTTCGTTTGATCGGGTGACGTCTTCGGCAAAGTTGTAGATAGCAATTTGGTCTTTCCAAAATAACATACACTCTTAAAAGAATTGTTTTATGAAAAGAAATTAAAAGAAAAATTAAAAATAATTATCTAAAAAAGTTTATTTTCAGTAAATGTAATGTTATCCGAGAGCAGTTCCACAAAAAATGTCCCAGTTTTGATATTTTTTTAAATTGTCCCTTTTGATTTGGCTGAAACATTGCATAGACGTTTCTATAGGCAAAAGATGCCATGTTGTGCTATTGGTTTATTTAAATTTTAGAGGCGATCTGTTTTGGATAGAAGTACATACATATTAGAAGAGTAAGTAAAGTAAAATTTTGATTTATTTGTATGATATAGTTTTTTATTAATAAATGGAGATATTTTCAACTAGCCCAACAAACACCGACAGAGCAATAAAAGTGAAAGTAAACAAAATTTAATCTTGCTTCTTTTTACTTTAGTATGCTGCAGCGGTTGTCGATAGATTCTTGTAGCACTCTGTTCGTTCCATAAGGCTCTACCTCTGGAGCCTTTTTCTGTTACTTATAAGTTGATTAAAAGTGTACAGTGTTGGTGAATGATGTCAAAATGATGTTCGTATTCAGTGTAAACAACCACTACGTGTTTTCGAGAGTTTTAGTACAAAACAACAAAAATCCAGACGTTTTTTTCCAAACATGGCAAGGTAAAGCAGCTGTATTTGAAATTAATCCATAATTTTGCGGTACTTGCCATTTCTATGATGAGTGCTGATAATTTGTTGATGGACTTACCTAGAAAGATAAAAAAGCGGTCATAAGTTTTTAAAATTTGGTAGCTTTGGTAATTTATTTGATTTTTATGTGTCAGAGAAGGAAAAGAAAATTTAGGAGATGAACTGTTTTGATTAATCTCATGCGCTACCGCACGTTCGGAATTACTAAATTTATTGTAGAAAAATTAATTTTAATCCGTATATAACGTAGCATACGATCACAAAAAAAAAAAAATGCTAGGGAAATACGACATTTTTTCAGTCGTAACGGTGGATCACAACGCTATTATGTTTTATATCTGACGTTTCGGCCTTTGGACTCCTCTACGATACTACTTCAAAAAGTTCGATGCTTTCAATTAATATTCCTGTAAGGTCATACGGAATATCAATTGATTACGTGCGAGTTGACCCGTTAGTAAATAAAGTTGAAATATGATCAAGGATTACCTTCAAAGTGCATCTTCATTAATTTGTATTTATTAATCAAAACGTTGAAAGAATAAATTTTCAAAATAATACTTCTGCAACTTCGTTGTTGACGCAACTCTCGAGCGGCCGGATTTCGTGCTGGCCGATCATGTGTAGACCATATCAAAACGCTTCCCATTATACTGGAGCAGATCAGCAAACTCCAGGACTCTCGTTTACTGGTGTTCGTTGAACCTGAAAAAGCGTTTGACCGATTCAACCACGGAAACATCTGGGGTGCTCTCAGGTGTAGAGGAGTTTCAGAGTAGCTAGTCCATCTCATCGAGGCTCAGTACGAGGCGTTTTCGTGCATGGTGTTGTGCAGTGGCGTCTGGCCGACCTTATAAGGGTTACTGCTGGTGTGAGACAGGGTTGCATTTTGTCACTGCTGCTGTTCCTCATCGTTATGGAAGAGATATCAGTTGGAGCGATTGGAGGTAGACCAAACCGAGTATTGGCTTCGGAATCCTTTAACAATGGAGCACCTAAATGATCTCGACCTAGTCGACGACATTGTTTTGCTGGCACGCCGAAACATGCAGAGCTAGTTAGATAAACTCTCTCAGAGCAAGTTAGATGAGTGCTCCCAGGTAGCGGGTCTCTCAGTCAATGTAGCAAAGACTAAGTCTAAACGTTAAATCTGTATTGCTGTACATCTGCGAAACGTGGTGCGCCTCAGCGAAGACAAGGCAAAAACTGTAGGTATTTGTTAATCACTGCATGTGATACATCATTCGTGCCTGGTTGCCTGATAACTAGATATTCAACGAGGAGCTCTATCATCGATGTTATCAACGGCCGATAGCGACAGAAATTCGAAAGTGTTGGTGGAATTGGATCGAACACACCTTGAGAAAAACAGTGAACGGTATTTGCAAAGAAATACTCGGCTGGAGTCCGCAAGGACAACGCAGAAGAGGCAGACCCATAGGCTCATGGCTCTAATTCCTTCCCTTTGTTCTGCCGGACTGGCGAACACGGACCAATAAGTAAGTGGGTTAAATTCCGCTCCATTACAGAGATAGAATTCTCAATCTCAGCGGATGAATTACCAATTCAAGGATGCTATCATTGCAAGGAGGGACAGTCAACTGCTTTAAAAATGATCTAAGAGTTGATAGGAATGTTGTTGGAAAGTTTTAATTGGATCTGGTACACTGAAAGTTACAAAAATCTGGCCCATCATATCAGAAATCTTAACCAATCCAGAATTTGTTTCATCAGCTGGATGTGCAAAAGGAACATCTGGGGTTTCAGATGTTCCTGAAAGAGCTGGGAACTCCTTCTGTGACTTTAAAATTGCTATTCCAGGAGGTGCTAGCTTAAGTTTTCCGTTGAACTTTTCGGTTTGGATGCACTATCCATTCCATTTAGGGAAATCTTGGGACCTTTTCAGGGAAGTTAGTGAGAGGCAAGGTTTTTTCTCTTACCAGACTCCCCGAGATTCCCACTAATGGATCGTCAGAGCCGTTTTCGTCAGATAACAGGAGATTGAATGTGTTTGATATAAATTGGAACACTTGGAACGCTCCTTCGAAGACCGCTGCAACTTCTTCCTGCGCTGCATGAGCATGTTAGGAGAGATGACACCCCGTTAAGCATACAGACGCGAGGCATACGGACGCGAGGCATAGTACGCTAGGCATAATGGACGGCAGGCATACGGACACGAGGCATATGGACGCGAGGCCGAATGGACGCGAGGCCGAATGGACGCGAGGCCGAATGGACGCGAGGCCGAATGGACGCGAGGCCGAATGGACGCGAGGCCGAATGGACCCGAGGCCGAATGGACGCGAGGCCGAACGGATGCGAGGCCGAATGGACGCGAGGCCGAATGGACGCGAGGCCGAACGGACGCGAGGCCGAATAAACGCTAGGCCGAAAGGACACAAGGCCAAGGGGAAGTGATATGGAATGTGTTATTATCGTCATCATCAACACAGCATTCGATAACATGTATTTCGCTTCAAAGTGTCATTTGAAAAGCAATACACTCGCGGCCTTCGGCCGACTCGCTGTCCAAGCGAATGCTGTCCTTACTCGCTACCGCTCGTTCGGACTTAACTAAGGGAAGAAAACTCTGTTTGAGTAGACCTAGCAAACCAGTAGATCAGTCGTTTGGGTGCGAGAGGCCGCCGCTTCCGACGGCGGGTCGGCGGCCGGCTCGGACTGCGGAAACCACGGCGGCTTAGTGCCACCTCGTTTCCTTGCCCTCGATTATGCGTCTTCGCCGCATGATTTCAAGAAAGGTATTATACCCAACTTAAACTCTTTAGGAATATAATAACACCTGAACTACATAATTGGATCTCATGCGATCGTACAACATCGCATTCGGCCTCGCGTCCATTCGGCCTTGCGTCCATTCGGCCTCGCATCCATTCGGCCTCGCGTCCATTCGGCCTCGCGTCCATTCGGCCTCGCGTCCATTCGGCCTCGCGTCCATTCGGCCTCGCGTCCATTCGGCCTCGCGTCCATTCGGCCTCGCGTCCATTCGGCCTCGCGTCCATTCGGCCTCGCGTCCATTCGGCCTCGCGTCCATTCGGCCTCGCGTCCGTTATGCCTTGTGGCAGTATGCCTCGTATCCATTATGCCTCACATCCATTATGCCTCGCGTCTGTATGCCTAGCATACTATGCCTAACATCCATATGCCTAGCGTCCATATGCCTCGTGTCCCGTCCCCGTTAGGAGATCATGCTGAGTCTCCCTGAGTTTATAAACTTTTCTGTATTTTTACAGAAGGAATCATCAGCGTGATTCTCTCCGCACTAACCGCATCGTGCTTTATTGCAACAAAAGGTGGCCGTGTGGCCTAATTGCTTGCAGTGAACGTAGTTCATCACTCGAGGTACATACAGCCGGACAGACAGCCGAACCCGGTGGATCGAGATATGGTTGAGCAGCGCAGATCCGAAAAATGTGACTCAATACGAGTCTGACGGGGTGCAGGTTTTCTCAACCTTAACTGAGTGATATTACAACAATTGCTTGCAATCTAGTATTTTAACCTCAGGAAGGCTGCTGTTCTTAAAACAGCCAAAAGGAACCTTCAAGATGCGGACAGACTCGGATCGGTCACTACAAAGTCGATATTCACGTCATAATCCTTCGTAAAAAGCTTAGAGGTAGCAATACTGTTGGCCTGCCCGATATTGATAACCAAGAACCGCAATTCGTTTGGCCTAACCTTAGGAATTTCAGCCGAGAAGTGTGACGTTAGATCATTTAAAATCTGTTTATATTAAGCGATTTCGATTTAGCGCCTGCTTTGGGCCGAAAGTAAATGACTAACGGTACCATCGATCCGATCCGTCTGGGATGATGGGAAATGGACGAGGAAGGAAAAAGGTGGAAGATAACGGGTATTTGGACTGGAGGATCAGGGGAAGCTTGCTAGTCGTCATCAACCTCCATCCTCATGTGGTAGCACACTATCACAGTGGAACGACAAAAGTGATGAAATATTTCCACTCATGCAAAGCGGCATACACCACGCCAAAAAATGTCGACACCGGTTATCGTCATAGCGAAGTGAACAGTTACAAACTTTCGTCAGGCAATTTTTCCAAGTGCTTTGCTCTTGTTTCTGTGATTTATATTCGATTTAGCGACTGCATCATCATTCTGAGTTGATAACTAGTTATCTGATTGCAAAAAAAAAAACTGCAACGAAATTGTGCGCAGAGCCGAAATAGTGTAAAAATATTGCATCCCAGACTGGTCAATAAACTGAAAAGATGGTTTGAATGTGCGTTTGGTGTTGATATAGTAGAATAAAAAAAAAACAGTGTATGCGACCTGTGAAATGATAAACATTTCCATTACACGGATCGATACTGAATCAACGGTTGTTGAACAGATCAGTGCTTTTGGGTTGAAGAGAAACAGAAATATATTGACTCAATGGAATGCAATAAAAATTGTTGTTATCTTCGATTGCAGGCTCTGGAAAAGAATTTCATTTTTTACTGAATTTCCTGAAAATCTGATACATCGTGGAAACGGCAGCCACTCTGCTACCTGTAATCTTCTTTACTCTTTTTACTATTTTTGTTCTGGTGTCTGTACTGGAGATAAACAAAGAAAGTGTTAAAGCAAAATTGAACAAAATAATCTATGACTTAACAAATATTACACACAACTAAAATTTCATAAAAGACGTCTCGAGCCATAGCTATTCTGATTCTTTGTGTTGAAATTGTACGCTTGGAGTGTAACTAAGCGAATGTATGGATGCCCATAAATTTGAATAAATTTCTCCTGCCAGTAAGAATCCCCATCTCTGTTTGTTTGAAATACTCACCGATTACGTACGAGTACCCGTCCAGTGTGAGCACACATTTTCGAGTGGCTGGCCCAATTGGATAACGCAGCGAACGGGTCAACAAGCTCTTGCCGGGCAGCATCCTGCTACCACCAGTCAGTGGATCCGAGTGGCACTTGTGCACCGCATCCTTGCAGCAAGGAATACAATCGCCGCAGTCGCCATAGCAGTCGTGGCACCGTGCCGAACCACGCTGGACCAACTTTAACTGAGACGACGGCACCGAAACAGTTGACTCGGAATCAACGCCTTGGCACTGTTCTTCCTCGCTGGAGCTGCTGTCGGCCATCTTCTTTGGTTGGATAGAGATTATTTATTCAGCACATCACTAACAAACTTCTCGTTTCCACTCGAAATCATCGCTTCATTTCAAGCCAATTTTACTCTTTGGCACTATTTGCTTTTCGCAAAAGTGTTTTAATAACCCTTCCCTGGTGATTCGGCTAAATGTCGTTTCAATTATAGTTTAGGCCGAAAGTCGATCAATATAAACGAAGACAGACAACTGGATTCACCACTATTAATTGGTCACGTATTCTTGGGATTGAGAAAACCATTTGCGGATTGCATAGTGCCACAGTTGTTTACGAAGATATCGCATTCGGACGGTTACATTTTATGCTGAAACATAAGATTGACTGCTCCCTTCACTTTAGCATTTTTTACTATCATGCTAATAAGGTTAATACAGTTTATCTACATTTGCATATGAAGTAAATTCCAAGTACACACACAGTTGTGGGACACCAGCTACTTATCGTTTCGGGGGACGATGACGTTTTTTGACTGGAGCAGACGGTTGTGCTTCGAGGACGTTTGCACTTGCCAATTTGGCATTCGGACGTTTTAGGATAGTTTTTATGCAGCACGTCTGGTTTGTGAATTCGGTAACTAGAAATAAAAAACGCACGCTACGAGGATGACTGGACTGGAACTGGTTGACTTTGCCAAGTACTGACGATTCGGCGGCCGATGAAACCCTTTTTTGCTAGAATCGCACTTGTTTTATATTAATCACTTCACTTTGAACTGAATGGGGCGAAAAATTAATAAAAAAGCGAACCCAAAATGGCCCTCTGCTGTAGTGAAGCGAGAAAAGTGTAAAGTGAATTTCATTCTGTACTACATAAAAAAAAAAGATTGGTTGCATGTTTTCGCTGAGTGGAAGTAAAAAGCTTCTGCTACGCGATTTGCTCGACGGTTAAGTTTTTGCAAATTGTGTTTGCATAATTTTCCTGCACGATTTAACAGACTTCGCAGTGGTAAACATGTTTTGGTTCAGCTCTCTACTTTTATTAGATTGTATCTTAGAGGAGATAACATTGTGTCGGTATCGTACTTCGTCTGATAACATTCCCTCATTGCACTATTTCAAGAGTCCGTGGGTTCACCCACAGCAACGCATTTTTTGCTGTTACGCCTCATGCAACTCGAATGCCGTCCTTCAATCAATCAAACCTGTCGCAGTACAACGTATTTCAAAATGTCAAGCTCCGCCAACCTTAACCCTCTAGTGCCCAGTGCCACCTTCAGACGGTCTTCAATTGAACCTCATCAGCAAAATCCATACGTTCATTGGAATGCTTGATCAAAAATATACAATTCATTCTCTGACAACAAAACGATTGGATAAATAACTCGAGCGCTAAACCTTAGCCTACCTACACGTTCCCCCTTGCCGAATGTTTTATAAAAAAATATGTTTGTCGTGCAACACTACCTACTTGTTTACTAATAATAACTGTTTGTAAAGTACGCAACCAATAACTACTGGGTTACCTATAATATCTGTTTTCGTTTATAAATACGATTGCACTACTCCAGATGTGTTAGTAACAGTTTGCATTTTGTGAAGATGAATAAAGTGAAAGGGAATACACCTAGCCCAAATGCTGTAAACCCTTTCCTGATCATCGGTGCTCATCAAGCTTACGCAAATTAAACGAAAACGTTATCGCGAAATTAAAAATATTGAACAGTCAAGCTCATTTTAATACGTCTTTATCAATTTGTGATTCGTGTAGTTATTGGAATGATAGTCAATCCACCATTCATCCCTTCGTTGTTTACTATTCAGAATCTGGAACACTCACTGAATCAGAATCTCATGATACTGTTGCGGTTCAGGTGTTCACCGCCAAATTAATGAGTTTTTTGAAAACAACAATAGAGTTGATTAATGTCTGATGGAGCTGCCTCACAATATAAAAATAGAAAAAACTTTGCAACTAAATATAACGTCGATGCAGAGTGGCATTTTTTTGTGACTTCTCATGGTAAAGGCCCATGCGATGCAATTGGTGGCATATTAAAACGAATGGCAGGTAATGCAAGTTTAGCTAAAGAACATGAACATCCCATTGCAAGCGCAAAAGAATTGTATGATTGGTCTAATCAGAAAAGTAATAAAAATTCATCCAAAATGTCATTTAGTTGGGTATCATATGAAGAATATGAACAAGGAGTAACAGAATGGAGCAATATTTTCAAAAAATCTATAATAATAGCTGCCACACAAAAGTATCACTCTTTTGTTCCGATTTCAGAAAAAAAGATACAAACGAAGATGTTTCCAAAAGATGACCAATCATTTACTTATGATGTATATAAAATATAAAGTGAAACTAGTTCTGTAAAGTATCTATGTCATAAAAAATATGTTCTCAAGATAATAAAACTCGAAAATAAATATTTGATTCTTATATATATTTATATCACTTAGAACACTTAACTCTTTTCTTGAGAACCGTTCGCCCAATCGTTTTGTTGTCAAAGAATGAACTGTATATTTTTGATCAAGCATTCCAATGAACGTATGGTTTTTGCTGGAGAACCATGGACAAATTAAGAAAAACGTGTATTTTCCTAAATAATTATAATTTTTCGAGCTTAAATTAAAAATAACTCGAAAACCAATGCCTTTAGAATGTTTACTACCAAGAGCTTTTTGATTTAAAATGACTCTCTGCATCTTCAAAAATCATCAAAATACAAATATTTTGAAAAATGTTTGAATTAGAATTTTCATAAAAAAACTAATCTACCATAAAAAAAATATTTTTCATTTCTCCATCCTGGACTTTTTTTTTAAAAGTTGCGTATTAACGTCGAGCTTCTTTAAAAAAAATAAAAAAAAATTCAACTCTTTTTTTTTTAAATTGAAATTTAATATTTATTTTTTATTTTTTTTGGTCAAAAAAATTTTTTTTTGTACTGTGTATATTTTTTTATGGTGCATTTTTAATTCCCTACAACTCATTCTCAGACAGTTTTTCTATACAACCAACGGTTTCTGGGCTACAATGCTTCGAATAAAACCTATGCCGAAAGGCATACGCCCATTTAGAATGTAACTCATGGGTGTAAAAAATCTCTCCACCTGTGAAAAATGCTCAGTTTGCTAAGCCAAATACGTGTGCAAAGTTTCATTCAAATCATGGTCAATTAAATTTTCGCGTATTTCCAGGCGATTTGAAATGATTCTGCTCATGTGTCAATGTCGGCTAAAACGGCTGATTTGTGATAATTTGCGATTTATTGGGTGATAATCGCGTTCATATCCAGACCACATAAATGAATTGTCCCGGGCCTAGTGGAACGTTATATACCTGGTTCGAAAAATAGCCATCCATCACATGCGTGTTAATGACTTTGAAACGAATTGGGAGGGTTTGATGCCAATCTAATCAAAACATAAGTTTTTATAAATTTGTGGTCTGGTCTCGGTTCCGGGTGCTTCAATCCGAGAGATGTAGATGATTTTGAGATTTAGTTTGTTGACAGGTTGAAATTTACCGCAAAGGTACGTTGTTTCGATATGTTCGAATTATATAATTTCCGCGAAACTTTTGGAGAATTTTATTTCGTTTCTTTCTTTCGGTGAAACGCTTTTTGTGGCATCCTACCCCCTAATTTATAACAAACTTTAACGTTTCACATCTCGTGGTAATTTCTGTAACTTTTAACTTTTGTTTCACAAAAAAAAAAGAAAAACAACAAACCCAAACGGCATCCGCAGTTATATCCGGATACGGTCTGTCAACCCTTGCAAGTGCAACAATGTCTCAAGCGTAATAAGAATGGAAGCATACTTTGAGGAGGTAGGCAAATTAACAGCACGTAGGCCGGGCGAAACGAATGGATATACTCAAACAAAAACTTTCGCAAAGTTAATCAAACTTTCCGAGGCAGACCGCAGCTTGCTTTCTTAGCATCGGGTCAGCACCCGGGCGCGGTGGTGTGGTGCAGGTTTCGATTCCTTCCACAACGTTGGTTTTGCTGGCAAATGTATTCAGCGATGGAAAAAGGTAACTTTTCGTCGAAGACTGCGGCAAATTTACCTGGAGTCTATTGTAAGATGGTTGTATATATTAATAATGATAAGATGTTGTATCTTGCAGCGACCTTAAAGCACATTTTGTGAAATTTATAAATTTGGCAGCTTTTTTCAGCAGTTGGTTTGAAGGTTAACAAACATAATTTGTGGTTTAGACAGAATTTATCGTTTAAATTTTGTTCATAGAGATAACAGTTTCTCTGTCAAGCAACTTCCAGTGACCTAATCGAATTGAATTGATATAACACTGACCAACAAAATTTGTTTCGATGTTACAGAATTTTCTCTCGATAAACATGAAATAGTATAATAACTTAGAATTGGTTTCGTAGTGGGATTCCATTGGACTCATTAACAGGAGCCTGGTAGTTAAAATCATACAAAAATCAGCTTCTCAGTACTAATATTGTAATTTTGCAGTTTGAAAGAATCCATTGAACAGAATTTTATTCAGAGATTTTTCGAAAATTGCTTCTCCTGAAAAATTTGACCGATAGCACATAGACCACTCTGTTCCACAACGGCTCATATAGTACTAAACCTCGTCAGAACAACATAAAATAACCCCATTTATTTTGATACCACGATTATTATTTGTGCAAGAGAAGAAGCTCTTAGCTTATGAGGAAAAATGATCAATTGAGTTTTAGAATTGCATAATCCTTTACAACCAATGGTATAAAACAAAAAACAATATTTGGCAGCTCGCGTCGTACGTACAGAGCCCTCGTAACAATTGAAAATTGCTCTTCTGCACATATAGCTTCACATAACGAAGGACAGGAACTCTGTTCTGTTCTGTTCTGTTCCACATTGAGTTAAAACAATTCGTGAAATTGGCGAAAAAAATATTTAACTTCCACATTCCACGTTGACAAATTTTCGACGATTTTGACCCCTCCTCTCCCCTTCGTTGACAACCGGACGATGACAAATTTTTGACGATTTTGAATTGCCCCTCCTTC
The DNA here is from genome assembly GCF_029784165.1 of Wyeomyia smithii. Classification (NCBI taxonomy): domain Eukaryota; kingdom Metazoa; phylum Arthropoda; class Insecta; order Diptera; family Culicidae; genus Wyeomyia; species Wyeomyia smithii. The sequence continues at coordinate 86,567,205 of NC_073696.1, read as the reverse complement.
CTCACCTAAAAATTTTGCATGGATCCGAATTTTGATGTCCCGGATTTTGTGCTGACATGAATCAATCTTTGGGATTAGGGTAGAACTACCTTTGGTGGACCATTTCCTTCAGTGGACCACCCTGATGAAAAAATGGTTATTCTCTTGAAAAAGAAATGGTAATTTACAAATGTTTCTCGAGATTCTGATGCGGATTAGCTGGATAAGATGATTCTGATTCCCGACCGAAGTTTTCTGGAGATCCCTCGAGTTTTCGATTAATTTGAATTAATCTGACGAATGTTTCACTATACGAAAGGGTTCCACCACAGATTAAGAGATGAACCTCACAAGTTATGTTTTTTTTTCTATCTTTCTCAACATTGGGTAAATTAGGCTAAAGCGGAACACTCGTCAGATTAACTTAATTTCTCTTGGAATAAATTGCAATTTAGGGTAAACTAAACTGTAATGGACCCCTTCCATATAGTGGACCACCCGCCAGGTTAACTTAATTTATGTGAAAATTCGAGGGGTAAACGAAAAACTTCCTTCGGGAAACATTTTATCTCAGCCAATCTGCATCAAAATTACCCAAATTAACACCAGAATCACGAGAAACACTAAAATTCCAATTTGGGGTAGAATTTTCTTGGATGAACAACTCCTTCAGTGGATCATCATGACGAAAACTGGTTATTTTGTTGAAATAAATTGGAATTTACAAATGTTTTCCAGATTCTGATGCAGATTAGTTGGATAAGATGATTTCCGATGAAAGTTTCTGGTAATTTATCTAGTTTTTGTATGAATTGAGTTAATCTGACCGGCGGTCCACTGTAGGAAGTGGTCCATCCAAGGTAGTTCTACTCTATATCAACAACATTTCATTGGAATCAGAGTTAATCGTGGGTAAATTAACCTACAGTGGACCTCTTTCCTCTATGAATCTATAGTGGACCATCCGTCAGATTAACTCAATTTCTCTTGACATATATCGGAATTTAAAAATGTTTGTGATGTAGATTGATTTGATAAAATGTTTCCCGATGGAAGTTTTTTGGAAGTCCCTCGAATATTTGCATAAACTGTGTCAATCTGGTAAGTGGTCCACTATGGGAAAGGGATCCATTATAAGTTTATTTACCCTATGTTTAAGTGTTCTTTTTGAGATATTTAAAGTAAATTAACCTATAGCGGACCCTTTTGCTTTATCAACTTATATGTCGGTTTAACTCGATTTCTCCTAACATATATCGGAACTTTTAAATGTTTGTGATTCAGGTTGGCTGGATAAAATGTTTCCCGATGGAAGTTTGCTGAAAATCTCTCGAATTTCCTCATAAATTGAGTTTATCTGACGGGTGGTCCTTTAAAGGACGTGGTCCATTGAAGATAAATTCACCCTGATATTTTGTCAAAATGTAGAAAATATGGCACATAAAAAGATTTTTTATCACAGTGTATATATTTTTTCTATAATCGCAACTTTATTACTCACAACTTTGTCAAGGACACCATTTAAATCGTTCAAACTGTTTTTCTGAACTGTTTTGAATGGAACACTTCCTCCGGTGGACCACCCGGGAGAAAAACTTTCTATTCTTTTGAAATAAATTTTTCAGTAAATTTAACTATAGTGGATCCCATTCCTCTAGAGAACCATTCGTTAGATTAACTCACATTTTGTGAAAACCTGCCGGATTTTTTTCGAAAACCTTCATCGGGAAACATTTTTTCCTGCCAATCTGCGTCAGATTTACCAGAAAAATTTATAAATTGCGATTTAATGCTAAGAGGAATTGAATTAATCTGACGAGTGGTCCACTATAGGAAAATGGTCCACCTTAGGTTCATTAACCCTAGTTTGAAAATGTTTCCGGTGATTCTGATGCGTATTAGTTGGATAGGATGTTTACCAGTGGAAGTTTTCTGGAAAGCCCTCTCCTAAAGGACGCGGTCCATCCAAGGTAGTTCTACCTTAAAGACAAATTCGTTTAAATGTTGCGTTAAATTTCGGAAAAAATACCTCGGATGGACCACGTCCTTTGGTGGACCACCGGTCAGATTAACTCAATGCATGTGAAATCTTGAGGAATTTCCAAAAAACTTTCATCGAAAAGCATCTTATCCAACTAAGGTAAATTAACTTATAGTGGACACCTTCCTAATGGCGGACCACTCGTCAGATTAACTGAATTGCTCCTAATATAAATCGGAATTTAGGGTAAACTATTAGTGGACTCAACTTATGCGAAAACTGGAGGGATTTTCCAAAAACTACCATCGGAAAACATCTTATCCAGCCAATCTGCATCAGAATCACGAGGAACAACCCTTTCCTTTGTTTATCCATAGTGTACCACCCATCAGAATAACTCAATTTCTCTTGACATAAATTGGAATTAATGAATGTTCGTGATGAAAACTGGCTATTTCCGGATGGAAGTTTTCGGAAAATCTTACACGCATCGTTTACGCATAAATTGAGGTAATCTGGCGGGTGTTCCACTATAGGAAAGAGGTCCACTATAGTATAGTTCAATCTAAATTCTGATTTATGTTAAGAGAAATTTAGTTAATCTGACATGCGGTGCATTACAGAAAAGGGGAAAACTATAGGTTAATTCACCCTATACATGTTTCTCGTGATTCTAATGCAGATGGGCTACATAAAATGTTTCCCGATTTGCATCAGAATCACGAGAAACATTTGTAAATTCCAATTCAGGGTGAACCACTTCTTCCAGTGAACCACGCTGATGACGAAAAACAGTCCATTGAAGGACTTGGTCTATCCAAGGTAGTTTTACCCTATATCATAACCCAATCCGCACGAGAGTCACAAATAAAATAGGACATTTTTCTTACAGTTGTCCCCCGAACGTTTTAAAAACAATATGGAAATAGTTTTTGTAATGGAGTAACCATTACCTTTTATAGAAAAACTTGTGTTTATTTTCCTACAAAAGACACTAAAGCTATGATAAAAAAACAAATATTTCTTTTCTTTTGTTTCCGTGATCATTGAACTACAATTTATTTATTTTTCTCTGAAGAGTCACAGACGAAATCGTTTCACTTGTGAAACGAAAGTATTTTTTCCATTATGTAGTCACGGTGATAATTTGAAGTACAAATGGCTTTTTGTCTTAGAATAGTCACCAAGAAATTAAGAGGTACATTTAAATTTTTCTGACAAATGCACAGTGACTTTTTATAGATATAGTTTCCCCAGTTAGTCACTGTGACTTTTGTAAGAAAATATTTGACGAAAGTTTTGTTTAATAGAGTTCGTGACTTTTTGAAAAAACTAATAAGTTAATAACATTGTCACAGTGATTTTGGTAATCATTTCTTTTGGTTTAAATAAAAATCAGAAAAAGTAAACATCGGGCTTTGACCAACAAATGTTACTATTTAACCACCGTGACTTTTGTATGGAAACTTTTGCCAAATGTTGTCATTGGAGAATATGTGAACTTTCTGAAAGTTCCGCGGGATTTTAGTAACTATCATATTTGAACCAAATAAAAAAAAAGTTCAATTTAATAAGGTTACATAGTCCCTGAAACTGAGGTTTGATAGGTTTTGTCTCAAATGAGTCCCCGTATCAGTTGATATTTATTAAAGAATCAAGAAATGATCTATAACCGGAGGAATGCATCTTGTTTACAAAAGTCACCAAGAATAATTGGTGACGAACACCTGAAGTTTGTTGGCTCACTAAAATGGGGGAAATACTTACTAAAAGCGGCGAAAGTAGTCCATTAAAAAATTAAAATTAAACCATAATATGATTTAGACGTTTTCCTTGAAAATTTTCATGTATTTTGTAGCAAGATTACAACAGTAGTCACTTATAAACAGACATTTGCCTTAAGAGATCAACAAAATTATTTTTTCGTATTTCTAAAATATTAAAATTTTTACGAATACTATCTAAAACCTAATTTTTTTGAAAGCGCGTGAAAATTTTAAGGGGTAGGCGATATACTTTCTCCATGAATATGTTATTGCATTTGTAAATAGCTCTTGGCATTTATCGAAATTTCCACTTGTTCTATGTTGTTACTTATATACACACACTCAATCATTTCTAAATTTCTTCGGAGAAATAAAAAAACATTAAAATAGCAATGTTCGTGAGTTGGTCACGAATAGTATGTTTTATTTTAGAACTTTGTCACGAAAAATATTCATGAATGTGTTGATAAAAATATGTCTCGCGGTGACAATTTAAAAAAATAGAAATGTTTCTGGTTTTTCCTATAAATATCACCAAGTTAAAAATATGTAAATGTAGAAAATTTTTAACAAACCACTTTGTGACAATTACTAAAAGTTTATATAAGGCTCTAAGCCACTCCTTTTCGACGCTTTTTCAGCATTCCTGACCATTTACAGAACATATTCTTCATACGAATATGAATCTTCTCTTTAAGGTCACCAACATGTCATTTGTGCCTACTGGGAAGAATAAACAGTTATTCGTCAGAGTGATCCACTGTAGGAAGTGGTTCATCCAAGTTAGTTCTACAATAAATCAACAATATTTTATTAGAATCAGAGTTGAACGTGCTTAATTACCTAAGGTAAATTAACCTGTAGTGGACCCCTTTATTTTATATATGCAGATTAGTTTAACTCGATGTTTCCCGAGAGAAGTTTTTTGAAAATCCCTCGAGTTCTCTAAAAGAATGAGATTATATGGCGGGTGGAATTCAGAAAACTTTCATCGAAAACATTTTATCCAGCAAACCTGCATCGGAATTAGGGTGGATTATCTTATAATGGACCCCTTTCCTAGAGTGGAGCACCCGTCAGATTAACTGAAATTATGTGAAAACTCGGGCGGTTTTTAGGAAAAACCCATCGGGAAACATATTATTCAGCCAATCTGCATCACAAACGCTTTTAAGTTTCGATTTATATTAAGAGAAATTGGTATAATCTGAGAGATAAGTTAATACAGCAAAGGGGTCCACTATGGGTTAATTCATCCTACGAGAAACATTAATAAATTAGGGTTCATATCAAGAGAAAATTGGCTTAATTTGACGAGTGGTCCACTAATAAAAAAGGTCCTCTCAAGGCAGACCCTATAAATGTTCCTCGTGATTTTGAGCATTGTCGATCTTTCGATTTGACAAAATTTATAATGAATAATGTTTTTTGGTGTAATTCAAATCAAAAACGCTCTTGGTGAACACATCCTTAAGTGACAGCCGTTTTCGAGAAAACATTCGCATCTTAAAATATTTCATAAACGATTAAATTAAGGATATGTTAATTATCAAGATTCCTGATTTAAAATAGGGTATATTAACCTAAAGTGGACCCCTTTCCTATTATGGATCACCCGCCAGATCAAATTAATTCATACGAAAATTCGGGGGATTTTCAAAAAATAAAAAAAAATCCATCGGAAAACTTCTTATACAGGCAATCTGCATCACAAACCTTTATAAATCCCGGTTTATGTTAAGAGAAATTGAAACAATCTGACAGGTGGTCCACTATAGGGTAATATAGCAAAGGGGTTCACTATAGCTTAATTTACCCTACATAAAAAATTAATAATGGCAACCCAAACGAAAAAATTTACCCAAAAAGTGAATTTCAAATATATACAAAAGTTTGTTTTTTAAAAACAATTTAATGACAACATTTTTTACAGTTTCATATGATATCATTTCTTAAAAACATCTATTTTGGCTTTACTCAGCATATCTTTTTGTGCAACCAATTCCTCGTTATTTGTCAATAGATGAAGTCAGGTTACAGCTGGTCCATTTTTACATTTTCAAACCAAGGTGAAACATATGGTAACCAAGCCGCGTTGGTACGTTAATGGTTTTATTGTGGCGTCATACACTTTTAGTTGAATGAAAATTTCTGAATTTGTGTCAAGTATAGAGACTGTCTATAAGTTCTCATAACTAATTACTCTATGTATCAATTTGATCCAGCCATACATTTTTCTATAATTCTATGAAATATAGTTTCTGATCAACCCCCTGAAGCCCCTTAATAGTCCAAGTTGTTTATGGTTGTCCCTATACTTACTGTTTTATCATGTTAGTCATGTCGATTATTCGTAGACATACTACTTTTCATTTAACAGGTATTAAATTCAACTTATTGTTTTTGGCACAATCTCACCCCATAGAAGAGGTGAGATTGAGCCAAAGTTCATGTATTTTTAGCAAAATTATAGTTTATTGTAACTTAACCATATTTGTTGTAGTTGTTAACAAAACATTCTAGAATGCATTGGTGTATTTTGGATCGAATTCTTTGCTTAAATGTGTGCGTTACAAGCTTGAGAACAAAAAAGCATCTTTCTTTGGCACAATCTCACCTTGGATAACGGTATTGAATATGTTTAAAATTTTGTGCAAAAGCGGAGTTGAAGTGCTACCGAAATTCACATATAAATACGATATCACTGAGCACGAATGGAGTAAATCTATTTAGCGCAAACATTTTTGAATAGTCATTTTACTCTTGTTTCTAGCGCAAAACGAGAAAATATTAAATCTTCAATAAATTATTTGTTGTCCTTATGATCAATTGTTTTTCGATGCAATGTTTATCGTATCTCTGTACTGTGCCGACAATGAGGATAAGGGCACACAGACGAAACAGTGGAAAGCTGTTTTCACACTAACAACCAGTGTTGCCACATTTTCATCTGTACTGGGAGCTGCAAAAATCATTTTCATCTATACTATTTCCGGGAAAAATCTGTACCAAAATCTGTACCACTGGCCTAAAGTTTTTATTTTATATATTTATACAGCTTCAACGTGAATTGTTTAGAGAAAACTGTGACTGCGTTGACTCAGTTAATATTAATTCCAAACTACTAGCTCGATTGTCAATAAAACTTTTGCACATTTAATGCATATTACCGAGCTATTGCGGTTCAATCTCCTGAAAATCCAGCCAAAAAACAATGAAACCCTTAATTCAGCAACACTACCGATATTTCGGATATTTTGTGCCAACATTTTAGTTTGGTTAAATCGAGATTTGCGAGAATTTGTAAAAGCTACCGTTTTTTAACCGGGTGGTGCCATTCTCGGCATCAAATTACCGAGATTTGGCAGTAAATTCTAAGTGCGTGGATAACAAGATCGCATCCATTGTATCGTTGCAGAGTCGGTCAAAAAGTTTTGTCTAATTTTTTCTAACCATCTAAAAATCTGTATTTATCTGTACTTTTTCTCGAAATCTGTAATCTGTACGGTACAGAATCTGTACCGAAAAAAACCGAGAAAATCTGTACATTTCCAGATAAATCTGTATAGCTGGCAACAGTGCTAACAACTAGACACGGCCGGCAGATTGATTGCCAGTATCCACAAAGAAGGTTGTGTGTTGCCAAAACACGGCAGAGCTTTTCACTGAAGGAAGAGCAACTTTCTACAAAGAGAAGTGCCACTGCACCTACTGCTACTGATACCCGCTGCTGGTACCCATAGATATGCCCTCTTCAATCAGGTATATAATTTGTCCTCAAAAAATAAATTCAATTTAATATCGGATATAATGCAAATCGCATCTCTGTGCTATCCCTGACTGTGGGAATAAAGCATTCTTCTGAATACAGTGGAGAGCTGTTTTCACACTGACAGTTTGACGGCCCGCGTAATTTGATTACCAGCATTCCAGAACGTTTGCGTGTTATCAAAATAAGGTAACCTTGCATTGGAGGAAATGAAGCCATATATACCTACTACGAATGCTGCCCGCTACGGCGAAAAGGCAGCTTTTTAACTAGAGAAAGTGCCGCTGCACCAAATGACCCTGCCACTATCGCTGCTGATACCGGCTTCCACTACAGTTGCTGTGTAAGGACAGTCGAATTCGCTGTCCAAAACTAATATGAGTTCAGGCTGAGGCAGGTTCTAACCTAGATGCAAGAGTACATCCTCGATATACTGGGTCTATAAATCTGTCGACTGTGCTTGGGAAAGTAAGTATTAGGTGACCAATCAGAGGTCGAATTTTGCGTTTTAACAAGGCTTGGCACAATAGTTCCAAAAATCAAATTAAAATTCTCTGCAAAGAAGATGTTCCAATCGATTGTTGCAAGAACGAAGGAATTCCGTTAAAAACTAACCGACTTATTAGTATTTGAAATTGGAAATATTTTTTACTTTTTCCGTTTATAGATTTTCATTTCACATTCCTATGTAGTCGAACTTCCTGAGAGACGTAGCTCTACGTCAAAAAATATTTGCTCTAAAACTTGAACTGGAAAAAACGAAATATTATAGCTCTTTTTTTATCATTCCTGTGAAATTTGGTGCCCCTAGCAAAGATAAAAGTGGGTCCAATGGCCACTGAACTATTACTCACCGGGTTCGTCGCTTCTACGATTGCTTACGGGAAAACTTTATTTGAGTTTCCGAAGACTATACACACTTCCGACTTGTTTAGAAGCATTAAAATTCACAGGAATTCTTGAAAAGCTACAATTTTTCATAGTTTTCAGTTCGGCTAAAAGGAAAAACCTGTTTTGACAAATAGTATTTACGAAATATTGAAACTCATCTTTTAATTTCAGGGTAACAAAGTTGGGGGCAACATTACGGTCTATCTAATTCAATGAACGGAAACAGTAACAGAAGCAGCCATAAGAATGACAGTCTCCCAGTTCATTCCGACAGAATCAACAAACTTTAATAATTTGGGGGAAGTTTTTCGTAGACCATACAGGTTGGTTCAATGGAATATGTAACATAGACATGATATAATTAAATATTTTATTGGGTAAGAATGAGCGAGCGTGACATGATTGATCGCGTTGGTTGATTGCTGTACCTCTGATTATCAACCTGACACGCAACTATCGCCACTTTGAGACATCGCAGTAATTAATGTCAGAGGTTAGCGAGCAATCATACGTGCCGGTCTCCTTTAAGATGGGTTGGGACGACTGGAAATTATTGAACATCAATTACTTTTCTATTTGCGCACAAGCTCAGTGGAATTCATGGCTCTAATAACGTCTGCTAGTCATGTATTATCCACACGTAATACCATTAGGAAGCGAAATGGAGAAATTTAATGTAACAATGACTGCTAAGTATATCCAACGAATTTCTTCGTATTCATAATTATAATTGTAAAATTGCGTCGTTACTAGAGTCTAAAATGAAATAACAAGAATTCTATTTCTAAAGAATTTCCCGGTACTCATTCAATTGCCATGATAAAATCAACAAAGCTTATATCATTTGTCTTGACCTTGGATCGAAAAATAAATCCAATCAATTATCCGCGCCTATGATCATCCCGACGGCTGTTTCGGTTGTCCCCACCTTCATTTCGTTCTAATTTTCTCATTTTTCACTACCTGCTTCACTTTACATGCCCACTGCAAAAAGCGTAGGCCATTCGTTTGTATCCCGGCAGGCTAATTAGTTAATTGATTAGCCGTAACAATTTGACAGAGGGAAGTGCGCCGGCCGATGGAAGGGGGCTGGGTGCCACGAAAGCGAATCTCTGTTACTCGGCCGGTTTTCTCGAGCTTGACGGCCAACAACGCCTTCGTCGGCATTGTTGTCATTGCTGTCTCCGCCGGATGTACGCTTTAGCTTGCTGAAAGTTAAGACAGTAATTGCAGTCCTTCAGTGATTTGAAAAGACGATGGACACTCCGTGCAGAAAATTAGGAATTTGTTTGCGGTTCTCAAAGGAAAATCAGCGTTACAAGTTGGAAGTTTTAAAAGGTACTTTTAAATATTTTGGGATATTTAATTGTTTATCTTGACAGCTTTCTTGTTCGATAGAATATTTTCGTTGGTTAGCCTTATGTAACTGAGAACGTTTCGATCACTCCGAAAGGTTAATGAGTCATTCTCCCTTGCTCTGGTCACGCTAGGAATGTAGCAACAGCAAGCAGATTTAATTCGACACGCAATGAGTGGAATTTTCTAGGATATTTCGGAATATTTGGGATAGCAGTGTGCACTGTTCCGATAAATAAACAGATAAATGTTGTCATGAACAATTAATAGTTTGATTGTTCGAATACTCTGTAAAGAAAGCTACTTTCGTCACACTGCACGCAAGTGAATCAATTAATTGTAAGACTTTTGCAAATTGAGATAAAATGTAACGTAGAGAAATAGCGGGAGCTTAATAGCGGTGACAAAATAATATCATTTATGTGATTCTGGATTAACTGTTTTGTAACGGGATTCCTAGTGGGATATCTTGGCTGTTTCGGGTTTTGTCTTCGTGTCGTAGTTTAGTCGCAGTAAGATTCAACTTTGCACTTGAAATCCTCCGCGCACGGCATGATAGCTAAGATACGTGCCGTGCTCCGATTAAACTTGACTTGTTGACTCTGCTGGAAGCTGAATGAATGTTTAATTTTTAATTAAAGGTTTGGTAAAATATTGCATCTAGAGTGCATCTCGTTGGTCTACTTTGCCAAACAGCAAGCGTCTCCATTGCTGCATAAAGAATGGAGTTGCTTTATACTTTGTAGCATGAAATTCGACACCATGTGGATTGAATTATTAAAAGTAACTCGCTGTTTTGAAGAGCAAAAAAAAACATTTCAGTGAACAGTTTTGAGGAATAAATGGTTGAGCAGTGACAATAAACCATCGAATTGCTATTTTTCTTAATTCATAACTATCTCTTCGTGCTGATATTAAAATCTGCATCACAATCACAACAAACAGTGAATATCCTAACAAATTAAAATTGGCTCATTTAAACAGCGCATTCCAAGAGCTTACACGCTTAAGAGGACGGTTTCAATTGATTATTCATTTAAGGCGAATCATTGAACAAACAGAAAAAAACCTTTCCGCAGAAGAAATCTTCCTTTGAAGTCGACAATACGAAACCTTTTCGCAGACATTTTTGAAATTGATAGAACTGAATAGTCCGCAGGCTTACCGACCCAGATTGTGTTGTACCTGAACCACACAAACACTCACCGAGAGGACAGAAAATAGCCGAGTCCCCCCAAAAAAAAAACCCGCAATAAATCCGAATTGGAAGCAAATGGTTTCGACCCGGTCGTGCAAACTGCCCCGGACCCACAGGCCGGGTGCATGTCAATAGACAGATAGCAATCCGTTTTGACGCACGCTAGGAAAAAAGGTCTCCATTTGTGCTCCTCCCAGTTGGAAGCGAATACCGTTGAATGGAAGCTGGGAGAAGATACCGAGGACCGTTTGTGAGATTGCGCTCGGCTCGAAATGGGTTTAAATTTGGCTCGCTGCGTGTTAGAAGTTCGCAACAGCTATTTTGACACGTGGTAACCAGGGCTTGCTTTTGGTAAAAAAAAAAACAAACCGATTGTAGTGGCGAAAGGATTATTTCGTACTGGTGAGCTCAACTTGTGTGGAACTGAGAATTCGCATAAACAGTTTATTGTCTATAGTAAATGTAGGCGTTTCGAATATTTCCAATTAAATCAAATGTTAGTCATGGTCCGTAAGTCCTGCACAAGAACGGTGTAACTCGTCGGCTGAGATTTATTTTTCTTATCTACTAGATTTCATCTCTTCAAACATCTTTTGAGATTGAACGGCCAGGAAAAAGGTTTCCAACAATTGTTTGCTGACCTTTTCTTTTAGTCGGGCAATTGCAACTGTCAACAGGGCGAAAAATACTTCTATTGCAAACAAAATGAATGCCGTAGAACAAAAGTCTCTACCCTGGAGATAAGTTCCTTACTGTTGTAACTGATGTACGCTCATCATAACGAGCGCAAAAAAAAAGAATCAAGTATCATCAGCCAATCTCCATCAACCAAAATGGGTCTGCCAGCAGTAAGTTGGTTTGTCCTATCGATGAGAAACACTGGCAGTGAGTGGAGACATGAAGCCGCAGGCAACGGATCACTGGCGTTGGTTTCCGTAGAATTACAAATGATCAAATCATAAAGTGTCCCCTCACTTGGGACTGCCTGTGCAGTGGAACCAATTTAGTTGTGTCACTAATGAGAAAATTGGACCCAAATCGTTTCCACAAACTTCATTTATGGAATGTTTGGTTATTTATTGAGTGTTGGCAATTTCGGCGGTATGAACGGCAGCAGTATCGTGATTTATTGGCGGAACAAAGTGCTTCGAGGTTCTTAGCATCGGCGAATGTTAGCTTTTGCGGGCATCGGTTTGATGGTGCTTTTCCATGGTGGTACTTTTCCACCAGAAAAATGTCCTCTGGTAATGAATTGGAACTTGAACTCTGAGACTGAGATGAAACAAATTTCAGAATTGAGAATTGAGAATTACAATATCAGAAAAGAAACATGATTTAGAAAAACTCAAATATAATTTGAGTCTATCAAGCAAGTGGTTTACAGGGTATCAAATTCCAAGCGATTACTGTCGAGATTCGGGAGTTCGAGAATCCGTCTTGCAGCTTGTACCACTGATTTTTTTATGACTTACATTGCAGTTTTTCTCTTTATTTTTCATTGTTTTCTTCATCGTAAACAAAATTGTTGCGATATTGAAGAAAATCCGTTAAAAACTAACAGAGTTAGAAGCATTTGGAATTGAACAAAAATAATAACATGTCAGGACTCGAAACTTTCGTTCTACACCTTTCCTAAAAAGTTTCCCGAATGATGTAGTTCTACGTAAAAACAATGTACGAAATCTCTACAAGAATTACGCTGGACAACAAGGTTTTGATCTACACACAAAAGTTCAAGCCGGTGTTTATCAACGGCTCGTGCACCATTTGCCCATCCCTCAAAACAGTCAGCAAACGAAACAGCCAATAGCGGAACCGTCCCACAAAGAATGTCCCAGTTTTAATATTTTCTTTAATTGTCATTTTTGATTTGGCTGAAACTTTGCATAGACGTTTCTATAGGCAAAAGATGCCAAGACTCATTTTTGAGAAGCTATTGAAAAATGCTGTTTTGGGGAGGTATTGATGATTACAAATATTTTAAGGGTCAAAACGGTTTGTTTGATCGGTATGATGTCTCGAAGAGAGCGGGGTGAGTTTTCGAATATTTTCTGGACATTGAATGATTTTTTGTTCGTTGTTTCACGACAGGAAGAAAATCAGAAATAGATAGAAAGAAGAAATAGATAGAAAGCAAGCGTAACTTTAACAACTGGGAGTGTGATCTAGCCAATGCAATGGTTTGCATCCTATTTGATGAATCGATCACTGTGTGTGAAGATAGGGTTTCAGTTTTCAGCACAGTTTAACAATATCGCTGGAGTGCCGCAAGGTAGCAATCTTGGACCGCTACTCTTCATGTATTAACAATATTTCTCTACTTCTTCCGGATGGTTGCCGTAAATTGTACGCCGATGACGTTAAGCTTTTCAAAGTTGTGAGGAATACTGCGGACTGTGTTAAGCTTCAATAAATAGTGGATATTTTTAGTTAATTGTGTTTTTTTCTTCATCTATAGGATATTTATAGTTAATGATGTTCCGGAAACTTTCCTGTTGTATGTATTCAAAAATGCGGAGTCATTTCCTTCTATCGGACTAAAAAATCAATCCTATTTGACTTTAATATAAGGTCAGCTATACTCTATCTACAGTGACTAAAATTCGAGATTTGGGTGTTGTTCTGGATACTATGCTTTCTTTTAAACTGCACTTCATCGACATCATCTCTAAAGCTAATCGACAACTCGGATTTATGTTCAAGATAACCCACGAGTTCAACGATCATTTTGCCTTAGATCGCTGTACTACTCTTTAGTGCGATCTCTCTTGGAATTCTGCTCCGTTGTATGGTATCCATTCTACAAGTTCTGGGTTACTAGAATTGAATCCGTGCAACGAAAATTTGTTCGAATTTGTTCTAAAATTCATTCCCTGACGCGATCCCACATCCTACGCTGAAGGCTATCGGCTCTTAGGAATGCAAACTCTAGAACAAAGCCGTTTTAAGGTTGAAGCTTTATTCATGGGCGAATAAAGAGATTTCCGAAGCTGTTGGATGTCATTTGGCCAAAGTTTATCGCATCAAAAAGTCTCTACAGAATGGCCCTAAGCAGCGAAAGGTGGGAAGTGGACGTCCTCCGTTAGCACGTAGGCAAATTTGATTTTGATCACGAATCGGTCCGTGCAATTATTGAAGTGTGATATATTTATTTTAAAGGAAAAGCTTCTCTGGGTAAAGACCAACTTGAAGGATCAATACGTTGTGCTACAAACAGGATAGAGCACCGTATGTCTAATCGGACCCAACACTGGCTGATGGAAAATTTGAAATTTTGGCCGACAGATTTGTGGCCTTCTAGCAGCCTCGACTGTAGGTTTGATCATTCGATTTGGACGTATGTTGAAGCAAAAGCTTGCAAAACATCTCACCCTATCCTACGGTCTAACATAGCGCGCACATGGCGGCCGTTGCCAAAGGACTACGTTCGAAAGGCGTGTTCTAGCTTCTGACACCGTCTCGAGGATGTAATTGCTAAAAACGGAAGACATATCGAGTGAATTTGTTGGATAGGACCTCATACAGATAATTGAATTCAAAAATGTTGATATTTTTGCCAAAAAGTACTTTAAATAATATTTGAAGGAAACACCATAAATTTATGTATTTTTTTTCGTCACACCCTGTGGTTTGTAAGGTAGCAAACTCGGTTCAAAGCAAACAGTGAGTAATAAAAAGGTAGTGTACTAAGAGAAGATAAAAAATAGAATAATTAGAGAGCTGGGAAGTGTAAGATCTCGAAAGATATAGATACCCAAGTAACACACGTTGGTATTGAATAGTTGACGTTACCTATTCCATGACATCAATATCACCAGAAAAGCGCAAAACATGAAGGCTAGTAGAACAAGTACCGATAACTGCATGAAAGCAAGCCAACTTGATATAATTAAGTGGCAAAATACATCTCTTGTCATTGCTATGACAACTGTTAAGCAGCGCATGCGCAAATGTGTTATGTCTGCGCAGTGCAACTAGATCGGCAATTTCTTTTTTCAGTGGCAGTTTTAATTGATTATAAAATGATGACAAGAAATAATATTCAACCATTCAAAAAGAGTTGTTTCTTTCGCTTGAATATTGAAATTGTTTTCGCATAGTTTCAACGTTATCTGAATATAAAATCTAACAAAACTAGAAAACGTTGTTAGATATACAATAACAAAAATCTGAAGTGATATTGGTTACACTGCAAGGGTTTTGTTTATCTTTTGATGGCGCGTCAAAACCGCTCCGAATAAATATAGAAATCGTTCATATAATTTCAATAATAATTTGATCAAGTAACTTTAAGTTAGGTGTTAAATGCGACGACTACTGTACTAAGGAAAAGCATTTTACAGGTACGTAGTGTTGTTATTAGATTGTGTAATGTCTTATGAAAAGACCAAGTGATAGTGATTGTCATTCTTGAACTCATGTTATTAAAAACATGTCCAAAACCAGAAAAAACGAGCTTGTTTTCAAAATGCGGTTGTATTACTGATGAAAAACAACTTTAAACACAATATAATAACACAAGTTTTCAATTGCGCTTGTAGTACACTTATATGACTACTTTCGTTGTTACTTATTTTCTAACATGTTTTGTGTGTTACTTGGATAGCCTTCAAAATGCACAGCACGGAAGATAGACGATGGAAATTATGGATGATAGAACAAATATTGATGTTTTGCAGGAGACGAAACTCATGTGCAGAGCTTGATATCAATCAAAGAACTCAATGAACGAGTTCTTATTAATAGAAGTCTAGAAAGCAATGAAAGAGGAGAGTAAAAAATATGTTCGAAAACATAGAAAGAATAATTTCGAGAGGAACTGAGCTTATAGAATAGAAAACACGAAATATACAGAGATGGAAGTGTAGAATGACATATAGATTGAGTTGTAGATGGAAAAACAAATGGAAGAATAAATAAATAATAAGAAAAGAAATCAACCCATCACCATCATTAAACAAACATATCTAGTGTAAAAATAGATAAAGAAAAAGAACCGAAAAAGGTGGATCATATCCCAATTTGGATACAAAATAAAGTTATTGAATTTTGTGTCAATTTGCACTCAAATAAAAATATTGTGAATTTCCTGAATTTTTCATTACTACATGGAAATGATTAGAAATTAAGATAAAAAAACTTCTGTTATAAAACTAAGAAAAGGTTAGGTTCGAAACCTGCCTCACGGTGCTCTTGTAGATCTTTCCATAAAACAGGGCCTAACATTTGTCGTTTTGGATTTTTCGATTGATCCTCCTTAAAGTTAGATTCAAGAATATTATTTCTTATTTTAACATACCAGGATGCTTTCTTCAGAAAAGTTGTAAAAAAGTTACAAAAAAGACTAAATGTTGCAATCTTAGTTTGTTGTCTATAACTTTTTCTGTAATTGTCAAAGCAATTCAAAATGTTTAGCATTCTATTTATCCAGCTAGCCCTCACTCGCAAATTTGTACAAATTATGGTTGGGAAATAATATATTGTCAGAAAGTTGTAATTTGTCATTTTTCAAGAAAATCGCGCACCAAAACAAAACTTCTAGATTTTTTAAAAGTGAAATGTTACTTATTTTGGTATTCCTAGCAAAATTGATTTCTGATCAAGTTATGCGAAAATATGTGTGAAAGTGTTCATGAGAATTGGATGGTTATAAAAACTGGTTTTTAGAAATTACGCCAATTTTATATAAACTTTTCGGTGATAAAATTTTTTTCAGAAAAAAACAATACTTGTAGGATTGTTTTTTGAATAACATTTATTTATTTCAACAGATGAATAATTTACAACTCTACGTATGTTATTCTGTTGAGTATGCTTTGTGCGGGGTTTAGAAAATGAAAATTTGTTTGAATAGTTTAATCATCCATGAAGCATTTTCCGCTATCAGTTATAAATTTTATATTCATCTTAAAAAAATCAAATGTTTGCGCCAATTTCGATTTTTTTTTAAATCAATAAGGCTGATACAAATTTTGTATTCTTTTTATGTCCGAGATTATCAAAGTTAGCAAAGGGGGTGGCAAAAAATAAATAACACCGAGACGAAAAAAAAAAGAAATATCTTTGATCAAAGTTTGTGTGCAAGTTTGTAACTCGCACTCAAATAAATATTGAAAAATAACATTTTTTTATTATTATTATTTATTTCGCTTGTCTTTTGACGACACTCTCGCTGTCACTGGCCTTGTTTGTTGTTAAATAAAGCATTTATGCTGTCGGAAAACCAATAAAATGAACAAAACGGTTTGAGCTTTTTTCTTCCCCTTTAAATATTCAAGATTTTTGAAGGGGGAGGTGACATAAAATGACAACAAAATTTGTAACGGCCTAATCTAATAAAAAATAACGTTTTTCTGCATTTTATATGTTAGAGTAACGATAAAAAGGCGATTGGATGATGTGAGTAGGGTAAAACGTACAAATAAAACTTTATTTTACAGGGTGTCACTGTAAAAGTGATACACATATCCAAGTGCCTCTTTTGCCCCTCGTGAGGCCTAACAAGGTTTGTTTAATTAGTTAGTTAGTTATTACAAACATGTTTCTTGCTGCAATGAGCAATATACAGATCAGAAGGACGCTGTCACATCTAAATTTGAACAGATTATTCGTGTACAGGACCATCAGATGAATCAAAGAAACTGACACGGCTGTTTCCAAGCAGAAACCGGGTTTAAAAAGTGTGTGTGGACTGCCGTGGTGATCAACGTGGTTAAAGAACGTACCAGGCGAAATCCAGCCCTGTCGGCAAAAAAATGGCTCATGAAATGAAGGTGAGTCATAACACTATGTATAAAATAGTCAAAAATGATCTTGGATACGGAGACAGGGTTGCCAGATCTCGTTTGATACTGAAGACGCAGGCTGCTCACAACATACAGTCAAATCCCTCTATAACGACACTTTTCATAGCGACAAATCTCGCTATAGCGACATTCTCAACAGTCCCTTCTGTTTTATAATTCTTCGTTTAATTGCGACATTTCGCTATAACGACCATCCTCTATAACGGCATATCAAAACTAATACTTGTCATTCTTTATTGCGACAGTAGTACAGTCGAATCTCTCTATAACGACATTGCTAAATCTATAACGACATTCTCAACGGTACCTTCTGTTCTACATATGCAATAATTCTTCGTATTATTGCGACATTTCGCTATAACGACAGTCCCTTGCGATGTCGCTATAAAGGGATTCGACTGTATGGGTTTCTGCACGAGAACGTACAGCCAAGAACAGCAATGCATGTATTAGCAAGACTTCACTCGCTGCATTTGTATTGATGCAACGATCAGGTTCATTCCTGTCCCCTTTATTCACACATAAGCAAAATCCCACCCGTCAACCTCAAATGCCTAATTAGCAACACCATTCACGCAAAAGTTCAAAATCATCCAATGTGTCCTTCCAAAACACACAATGATTGCTCTGACTTTGCACAAAAAATGTGTAAAATGCATAACGCATCAGTTGTACAATGAATACATGGACATAGATCGGAATCAGAATATGTATCATACACACAAAATCCTAATGTTTCGGTAAACTTCGGCTTCGGCGCTCAAAAAACCGCTGCTTACTTTTGCGAGCCGGTGCGTATCAAAGGCTAGTGCATCCCTAATCACTGTCAGTAAACGAAACAGCCAATAGCAATCCTGTTACAACAGGATTTACTGACGCTGGTGCCATTAACGTGGAACCGAATGATATGAATAAAACCAGAGTCGTAGTTAAATTCAAAATGTTTTTAATAAACCCAATGTCCTTTTGTTTGTTTTTGATTCGACGATGTTTTTAAATGACCGGATTCAGGAAAGGGAAACAATCAGTTAATGTTTTCATCAATTCATTCATGACCAAAATCATCTGTGTTTGTTGTTGGTTGCACTGCTGCAACGATAGCAGCCTTCTAAAGAACATTACCAATACTAGTACAAATCATCACGACGATACCAACACCGGTTCAAACTTTTGAAGTATAGTGATTTGGAGATGCTAAATACAGTCCCTCTACAGTTATGGGTCAGTCAACGTGTTGTCTGAATGTTCAAAAATAAAATCGGAAAAATTATCAACTACGAATGTTTTACTATCTATCTCTGTGTTATAATGTGTACTTTCGATCAACAATTAGTTTCACTGCAGTTGATGCGTTTAAATCGGCTGGGAAAAAAAATTTCACTTACATAGCAAAAGACACAATTATGGGTTAATTTTGGCATTCAAAATCATTTAGTCTATAAAATCGTCAAAAAACATAACGCAAATTATTTTATTGTTGTAGCTTGATAACGAGTTATTTAATTCAGTCTTGATGCATTACATGTAAAAGTAATGAAAGTTGCCACAATATGGACTGACCCACAATTGTGCATCGTAAAATGTAACATTACTACAATTATGGGTCACTTCACTTATTGCACTGAGCAGAATTATAGTTTTTGGTGACATTTTCAACTTTAAATAATTTTAATCGTATAAATGAGGTTACAAGTGAGTTACAAAAATACCACTTCAAATAAAAATTATTCTGTTTCGTGAGAATAGACGTATTTGTGTAAAAGTGACCCATAATTGTAGCGGACCCAAGACTGTGGAGGCACTGTACATTCAAAATACGCTTGAGCATCAAATGCGTTATGCTCAGCACACATTTATTGTACTAGTTCCAAACTTAATCAGTGAATGCACTAGTTTCACTCATAAATAATCTTTATGTTACGTACGCACATTTTAACTTTTGCGTGTTGTGTCGTTCCCCAGTGTTTACTTGAAATAAAAATATGTAATTCCGTGTGACCAGATTTGCCGGAGTTGGGAATGTTGTTCTAGATGGGCACGAGTTTTCTATCTTCAAACAGGTCCAAATGAGTTTCCATGAAGCAATGAGTGTGTGTTTAAGATAGCTTGCAAGAAAGCAAATGTTTTAGTTTGTTTCTAACGCAGTTTACATTTTGTCGTTTTCAGGTAAAACTTGACGAAAATTAGTGAAATAAAGTGAAATATTTATTGTGTTATAATCTCCAAAAGTGTGAAGGTTAGGCGAACCTCAGTTTTTTGTATTATTGACAAGTGCGTTAATCATAAAAGCCTATGTAAAATTCATGAATAATTACATGTTGGACGGAGCCACAGCCAATTGTATAGTTTTTTGAGTATTTTAGTACGAAAGCTTATGCGAAAAGCGAATAAATTCGTAATAAAAAGCCACATGTTTGAGTATTTTGGGGAATTAATAGCATGGGCCATCTTACCAAACTGGTGCGTCTTGTACGGTTCTCCCCTACGACTATCTAATAATGGACGTTTCAACCACATGCAAGATTTTCTTTGTCGAAAAATCCAGTTATGAAACAACACATACCATCGCATATGTTGCACATGTTAGGCCGTGAACATACTGGCACGGCTTGCGTTGCGATGACGGTTCGCCTAACGATGAATCAACCATTAATGCATTGTTTTTCTGTAACAACTATCATAATTCATGCATTGGTGGCAATATTAAATTGAAGGTTAGAAAAAAATAGAGACCACGTGGTTTGCGCGTTAACCCCCTCGCTTCCCTGCCTGGTCTTTGGGTGGTCTTTTGACCTGGTCCCTGAGTGATTTTTTGAGAAACCCCGATCAGGGGGGGTTTAAAAATGATCCCAAGGCGAACTTTTTGGTTAGTATGAAACTAAATTGGTTCAAATCAATTCAAGACTTCATTGTTCCTAAATTTGTTTCAAACGAAAACAAAATCAAGACTATTCTACAAAATAAGTTAAAACATATTAAATTCCCGTAAAAATGAAAAATTAAAACAAAGCCTCTAGCTGTCGGCGAAAAGCAAAACTGTTATTCCAGGTCGAATGAGTGCTAACGATCAAAGAGAATAAATTTCTTAATCAGTTTGCTGGTAGCCATCGCATCGCCACTGGCAGACAGACAGGCAGCCAGGTTGAGCAGCAAGTTATTATTCTTTTATGTCAACCTGTGAGTGGCTTCGTGTGGTTTGTACTTCTTGTACAGTTATTTAACGACGCAAAGCAGGCGTAAACGGGTCCTAAAGCAACAGCGCCATAAGGATGCCATGGATGGCAATTTTGTGGCAAAACGAGTTGAATTACATTTTATAGAACGCAATTGATAACAATTTTGTATACCCATAATATTACGGTATGAAAAAAATATAACATTGTGCGTCATTTTTTATCAACGTCGACGAATCTTGATTCAAACAATTGTTTGTTCAAAATAAAAAATTCCCTAATTTGTTAAAAAATAATTTAACTTCAAGGAAACAGTCTGTCTCCTTTGTTCCCTTAATAGTGGAGAATAAAATTTATGGAAAGTGCCCACGCTTCGTTCCTCCTAATGCTATTCAAATTACCGTATTATAAAACATATTTATTTGATGCTCAGCTCGCTGTGCTCAGCTCAATCGCAGAGTGTTCTTCTTTTATTTCTCAGGATAGTTGAGTACTTGATTATAAAATCATGCTTCACAGATGAGAGACAGAAAACAGAATGGGATAATGTTTGAAAAATATGCATTTTATACCTGTATTAATTTTTACACGGTTTCTATGTTATCTAGCGCTGTTCTGGGAATAATTCACTTCAATGTTGTTCTTCATTCTGTGCCGAACACGCATCAGTACTGGACGTGTTTGGTGATCGGTCCGATAGAGTATAAAACAAAAGACGTGTGAACAAGTGTTGGCATTGTTTGCCTGGTCGAGTGAAATAAATCCGGGTTCAAGGTCGTTCCTTTGTGCAACTGTTTCGCATCGTGACTGCCAGCTGGTGCGTAAGCCGATTTGGCTGCTGGCTGGATTGTGCTACAGCAGTGGACGAGACACAAACGAGGAAAAAAAAAGAAGCCATCAGTGTCAGCGAGTCGTATCGCTGTGTGGAGTGATCTCACACCTGGCTCGCTGCTGGTGGCTGTTTGGTGCTGCTGTATTGGTGCTGCTGGCTGTAACGGCTGCTACTTCGAACGATCGGACAACCAACCTTACTGGAAGGGAGAAATAAAAAGGTACGTGTTCTTGTCAGCGCTACTTAGTGCGCTAGACTTAAGATGGATGTAGATCCCTCGCCTCCCGCGCCACCATCCCCGAACCCCTCTGACCCTGACCCTTCTGTTACCCCCTCCCCTGTTCATTCTTCAGTCCCCCCTCGCCCCAGGCTTTACCCAGACGGAGCCCAGGGCAGCTATACTGTTTATTTTCGGCCAAAGGCAGGACCGAAATCGAAAAAGTTGAACCTCTTGCAGATTTCTAAAGACCTGACGAAGGAGTACAAGGGCGTGACCGAAATTTCCAAGGTCCGGCCTAACAAGCTCCGTGTCGTGGTCGGTAACCTGAAAGAGGCCAACGATATAGCTTGCTCTGAGCTCTTCACACGCGAGTATCGCGTTTACATACCCGCACGAGACGTGGAGATCGACGGTGTCATAACCGATTCGAGTCTGTCCGTCGAGTGTATACTGCAAAGTGCCAAAGGGTGCTTTAAGAACAAAACGTGTCCCGAAGTAAAGGTGCTCGACTGCAAGCAATTGCGGTCAGCATCGATCATCGGTGGCAAAACAGTATACACTCCGTCAGACTCGTTTCGAGTTACGTTCGCCGGGTCTGCACTACCAAGCCACGTCTCGATCCACCGGGTTCGTCTCCCTGTGAGGCTCTACGTGCCCCGCGTCATGAACTGCCTGAATTGCAAGCAGTTAGGCCATACAGCCGCCTACTGCTGCAATAAGGCACGTTGTGGCAAGTGTGGGGAGTCTCATGCGGAAGATTCTTGCAGTGTTAACGCTGAAAAGTGTATTCACTGCGGAGAAAATCTGCATGAGCTCTCGACATGTGCGGTGTACATGCAGCGCAGGGATAAAATAAAACGGTCTCTCAAAGAGCGTTCAAAGCGTTCCTACGCTGACATGCTGAAGAAGACCGTTACCACTTCTCCCGTTACTTCGAACCCCTTCGATCTGTTGCCCTCTGAGGAAACCGATTCTGACGATTCACCAGCGGGAGCATCTTACGCCAATCCTGGGGAGTCTAGAAAGAGGAAAAGTGTTTCCTCTCCTAAACTTCCCAGAAAAGGTCCTAAGATTTCTCAAAGTGAAATGAAGGTTACAAACAAACCAAACAGTGCTGCGGAAAAACCGAAGCAAACTCCTCTTGGGCTGGCAAATTTAAAGTCCCAGAAGGAGTTCCCAGCACTGCCAGGAACATCTAAAACCCCAGTTGCTCCTTTTACACTCCCAGTTGATGAAACAAACTCTGGATTAGTGAAATTTTCTGATATTGTGGACTGGATTTTTGAAACTTTCAATGTACCCGATCCAATTAAAATTTTTCTTACAGCATTCCTCTCAACAGTTAGATCATTTTTGAAGCAGTTGACTGCCCAATGGCCTCTCCTTGCAGCGATTGTATCCTTCGATGCCTAATTCAACTGCGTATATGAAGGATTCTATCTCTGTCTTACAGTGGAATTGTAGAAGTATTTTACCAAAAATTGATTCGTTTAAAGTTTTGATAAATAAAAACAAATGCGATGCATTTTCCCTTTGTGAAACTTGGCTTACTTCAAATATTGATCTCAACTTCCATGATTTTAATATTATTCGCCTTGATCGAGACACCCCATATGGAGGAGTACTTTTAGGGATTAAAAAGTGCTATTCTTTCTATCGTATTAACCTCCCCTCGATTCCAGGCATCGAAGTTGTCGCATGTCAAATGACAATACAAGGTAAAGAGCTTTGTATTGCCTCAATATATATTCCCCCCAGAGCACAGGTTGGGCAACGGCTGCTCTTTGATTTAATAGAACTTCTTCCCTCGCCACGTTTGATTTTGGGAGACTTCAACTCTCATGGCGTGGCTTGGGGTTCCCCATACAATGATAACCGCTCCTCTTTAATCTATAACCTTTGCGATGACTTCGACATGACTATTTTAAACAACGGTGAAATGACACGTATCCCGAAACCTCCAGCGCGCCCAAGCGCTTTGGATCTATCCTTATGTTCGACGTCGCTACGGTTGGATTGCACATGGAAGGTAATCCTCGATCCTCACGGTAGCGACCATCTGCCTATTCTTATTTCAATTACTAACGGGTCAACTCGCATGCGACCAATTGACATTCCGTATGACCTCACACGAAATGTCGATTGGAAGTTATACGAGGAAATGATTTCAAAAGCGGTCGAGTCGATTCAACATCATTCACCACTTGAAGAATACAACCTCCTCGCGGGCTTGATTCTCGACGCCGCGTTGCAAGCCCAAACGAAGAAATATCCCGGCGTAACGATCAAAGAACGGCCTCCCACTCCGTGGTGGGACCAAGAGTGCTCCGATGTCTACACGCAAAGATCCGACGCGTTTAGGGCCTACCAGACGGGAGGTATACCTGGCGACTATTTACGGTATTCGGAGCTTGATACCAAGCTTAAAAGCTTGGCTAAAGCAAAGAAACGTGGATATTGGCGTCGGTTCGTGAACGAGACGTCGAGGGAGACATCGATGAGCACTCTTTGGAACACAGCCCGAAGAATGCGGAATCGCGTAACGGTCAACGAAAGCGAGGAGTCTTCAAGTAGGTGGATATTTGATTTTGCCAGGAAAGTATGTCCGGACTCTGTTCCTGAGCAAAATATTGTTCGCGATGCGTCTCCGGGCCACGACGCGATAGAATCACCTTTTACGATGGCAGAACTTTCAGTTGCCCTCCTGTCCTGTAACAATAACGCGCCTGGATTAGATAGAATCAAATTCAACTTGTTGAAGAATCTACCCGGCAATGCCAAGAGGCGCTTGTTGAACTTGTTCAATAAGTTCCTGGAGCAAAACATTGTACCGCAGGATTGGAGGCAAGTGAAGGTGATCGCCATCCAAAAACCAGGGAAACCAGCTTCTAATCACAACTCTTATAGGCCGATTGCAATGCTATCCTGTATCCGGAAATTGATGAAAAAAATGATACTCCGTCGTTTAGACCACTGGGTCGAATCAAATGGTCTACTATCAGAAACTCAATTTGGCTTCCGCCGTGCCAAAGGGACGAATGATTGTCTTGCGTTGCTTTCAACAGATATTCAGCTGGCGTATGCTCGTAAAGAACAAATGGCGTCTGCGTTCTTGGACATTAAGGGGGCTTTTGATTCCGTTTCTATTGACATTCTTTCGGGTAAACTTCACCGACAAGGATTTTCTCCAATTTTGAACAATTTTTTGCACAACTTGTTGTCCGAAAAGCACATGCATTTTACGCATGGCGATTTGGCAACTTTTCGCATTAGCTACATGGGTCTTCCCCAGGGCTCATGTTTAAGCCCCCTTCTTTACAACTTTTATGTAAATGACATCGACGAATGTCTGGCAAATTCATGCACGATAAGACAACTTGCAGACGACAGTGTAATCTCTGTTACAGGAGCCAAAGCTGCCGATTTGCAAGGACCATTGCAAGATACCTTGGACAATTTGTCTGCTTGGGCTTTACAGCTAGGTATCGAATTCTCTCCGGAGAAGACTGAGATAGTAGTTTTTTCTAGGAAGCATGAACCTGCTCAGCTTCAAACACAATTAATGGGTAAAACGATTTCTCAGGTTTTGGTACACAAATATCTTGGTGTCTGGTTCGACTCTAAAGGCACCTGGGGTTGTCACGTGAGGTATCTGATGAAAAAATGTCAACAAAGAGTGAATTTTCTTCGTACAATAACCGGACAATGGTGGGGAGCCCATCCAGGAGACCTTATAAGGCTTTACCAAACAACGATATTGTCTGTTATTGAATACGGGTGTTTCTGCTTCCGCTCCGCAGCAAACACACATTTGATCAAACTGGAGCGAATACAATATCGTTGTTTGCGTATCGCCTTAGGTTGCATGCAGTCGACCCATACGATGAGTTTGGAGGTTTTAGCTGGAGTACTACCATTGAAAAACCGCTTCTGGAGCCTGTCTTCTCGTATTCTAATCAAATGTGAGGTCTTGAACCGTCCCGTGATTGAAAATTTTGAAAGGTTAATCGAACTTAATTCTCAAACCCGTTTTATGACATTGTATTTCAATCACATGTCCCAAAATATTAACCCTTCTTCGAATATTCCAAATCGTGTCGACTTATCAAATACTTCTGATTCTACTGTGTTTTTCGATACATCCATGATAGAAGAAACTCGTGGAATCCCGGATCATTTACGCGTGCAGCAGATCCCTAAAATTTTTTCCAATAAATATCGAAACATCAACTGCGACAATATGTACTACACTGACGGATCACTTCTTGATGGGTCCACTGGCTTCGGTATCTTCAATAACAATTTAACCGTCTCCCATAAGCTCGATAATCCTGCTTCTGTTTACGTCGCAGAATTAGCTGCAATTCAGTACACCCTAGGGATTATCGAAAAAATGCCCACGGACCATTATTTCATCTTTACGGACAGTCTCAGTTCCATTGAGGCTCTCCGATCGATGAAAGATGTTAAGCACTCTCCGTATTTCCTGGGGAAAATACGGGAACATCTGAGTGCTTTATCCGAAAAATCTACTCAGATTACCTTAGCGTGGGTCCCTTCTCACTGCTCGATACCGGGTAATGAGAAAGCGGACTCTTTGGCTAAGGTGGGCGCAACAAACGGTGATATTTATGAAAGACCAATTGCCTTTAATGAATTTTTCGCACTTGTACGTCAGAATACGATCATCAGTTGGCAAAATGCTTGGACCAGAGGGGAATTGGGAAGGTGGTTACATTCCATAATCCCCAAAGTATCGACGAACCCGTGGTTCAAGGGGTTGGATGTAGGTCGGGATTTCATTTGCGTGATGTCCCGGCTTATGTCCAATCACTATAGATTTGACGCGCATCTCCGTCGTGTTGGGCTCGGGGAAAGTGGTATCTGTGCCTGTGGTGAAGGTTATCACGACATAGAGCATGTGGTTTGGTCATGCCCTGTACACCGTGACGCCAGGTCTAAATTAATAGCTTCCCTGCAGGCCGAGGGTAGACAGCCGGCTGTTCCTGTTCGTGATGTCTTGGCGAGCCGTGACCTATCCTACATGTCCCTTATATACGTTTTCCTGAAATCCATCCACGCCCCAGTCTAGTCCCGTTCCCCTCCGTCTACACCCAACAAAACGACAAGAACACGTTTGAACCTTAAGCACAAAACCAGCAACCAGACCCCGCACAACAGAACCAGGACCCAAGGACTACGAGCCTCTGTCCCAACTCACGACATCGTGGCTCAGCAGAACGAATCCATACATGCCATTCGACGATTATCAGACGACCATTGAACAACAAAACACTGATTGGAAATCCCATGCTAGTTTTAAGTTAGACTTAATTTCAGCTCGTAGTCGGCAGCGAGGATAAAAAATTTGCTTTAGTTTTTAAGTCATCAGATATAATTGGCGCCGTTAAACATTAAATTGTATTTGTGCCGTGTCAAATAAATGTTATGTGAAGAAAAAAAAAAAAAATGTTGTTCTAGGAGTAATATATTTGTCAACTATGTTATTATAAACCTTCATGGTAAGGTGTCGTTCTATTTGGGACCAGAAGATTCCAAATGTTTTCATTTTTATTCTCAAACTTTCAAGTTACCAATTATTTTAGTCAGAATTATATTTTGTATCTTGCCTTCTGATTTCATTATTTTTATTGTTATCGTCTCATCATTATTGCTACACGTCTTACTGTTATTTTCCGAATGAAAATCTCGGTTCTAAATTCGGTCTTTTAAATTGATTTCGTTATCAAAAAAATTGAATAAAATCAAAAAAATTAAAATCAATAGTGATAATCAGCATATTATCAGAATTCCATCTGTTCCGCAAACTAACGCAGAAAATCCCCCACTCTTGAAACCAGCTAATTTGTTTCAAGCTGATATAATTTAAATTTTTACCCCTGCATCAGTACCGAAAACGATTGGTACAAAGTTTATCAAATTAGATGAAACATTAACACTGAATTACGGCGTGCACTGAGACTGGAAGACGTGCCATTATACAATCGAGGTGATAATTAGCAATAATTGCTCTGGACCGGTCGAATTCAAAGCTTATCAGTTTGATCGTTAAGCAATGACAATGAGGATTGTTTCGGTTCGTTCCTTATCGGTTCTCTGACCGCAAATAGTTGGCCGTCGCTGTCGTACGGTTGCTTTCAGTGTCGTTCGAGCTAGTGCGCAGGTAGGATGAGGTTTTTAGTGGCCCTAGCCGTGTTACTGTCCGTGGCAAATGCAGCCGACATTCGGGATTCGGAAACCAAAGACTGGTACGAACATGCGACGTTCTATCAGATTTATCCTCGCTCGTTCAAGGATAGTAACGGTGACGGGATCGGAGACCTCCCCGGGATTACATCGAAACTCGAATATTTGGCCGATGCAGGAATTAACGCGGTTTGGTTGAGTCCTCCGTTTCCCTCGCCGAATATGGACTTTGGATACGATGTATCCGACTTTTATGATATCAACCCAGAGTACGGGACTCTGGAAAACTTCAAAGAATTAGTCGAAGAAGCACACAACCATGGTATTAAAGTTTTGTTGGATTTTATTCCGAACCACTCCAGTGATAAACATGAATGGTTTAATAAGTCTGTTGCTAGAGATCCTGAGTATGATGAGTTCTATACATGGCATCCGGGAAAGGTGGTTGACGGGGAACATCAGCCTCCGAACAATTGGATTTCCGCATTTGATGGTGACGCGTGGTCCTTCCATGATGAACGACAGGAATATTATCTGCATCAATTCTCGGAAAAACAACCAGATTTGAACTATCGCAATCCAAAGGTGTTGGAAGAAATGACGAAAATGTTATTCTTTTGGTTGGATCACGGAGTTGATGGGTTCCGATTGGATGCGATTAATCATTTATTTGAAGATGAAGAACTGCGGGATGAGCCATTATCGGGAGAGTGTGATCCCAAAAAGTATTGTTATCTGAATCATATATACACTAAGGATGTAGAAAACGTCTACGGTGTAGTATACGATTGGCGCGACCAGTTGGATCAGTACTCGAGCGAAAACGACCGAACGGTTATCCTTATGACGGAAGCATACTCCAGCATCGAGGGCACGATGCTGTATTACGAAAGTGCGAACAGAACCCGCCGGGGGGCTCACATGCCGTTCAACTTTCAGTTAATTTATGACTTCAAGAGTGACCAGAACGCGGTCGGGCTGAAACGATCCATCGACTGGTGGTTGGACAATATGCCGGCACGACATACCCCGAGTTGGGTTGCCGGATCGCACGACCATTCTAGGGTGGCAACACGGGTTGGAGAAGACCGAGTAGACCAGCTCATAACCTTGCTGCATATGCTGCCGGGAACCAGCATCACTTACTATGTAAGTATCGATTTAATCGTGTTGAGTAAATAACTGATATTTAGTGTTGGGCATCATTTCTCATCAAAGCGCTTTGCTAACCATTGCTAACTATCTGTTAGCGAGTTAGCAGTTCTGCTCCAAATCGAAATGCTCTTGAATATCGAGAATTGGTTCCATTCAATTCTACTAAAAAATTTGACAGTACAGTTAAATGGAAACATAACCTATTCTTATTATTTTATTCCATTCTACTAAGACGCTCAGTAAGAAATTTATTCGAATCTTTCTTTGCGAGATTATAAACCGTCAAGATCAATTTCAAGTATGCAACAAAAATATCAAATTTTGGTATGCTTTGCGTACTTTTAATTTAAAGTATTGTAGTTGTATTCATCACAGCAATTCTGAAATACAACAAAATTTTAGCTTATAATAAATATGTCCAGAAAATCAAACAGCATATTTTGGTAGTAAAAACGCTAATCACTGCCAATACCGTAATTTTGTAGACCATGAGACTTTGTGAAAAGTATACGCACATGAGGACTTTCAGAATATCAGAGAACATAACAGAAAATCGCGAAAAAACTTTTTTGTGTAAGACTCATAAGCATGCTAACAGCAGTGAATGTGACATCTGGTGTATCGCAAGGTTTTCATCTAGGCGTAGTAGCGTTCGTTCTATATTTAGACGATGAAGGGCATATTTTAAATATCTTGAATGATTCGTATCGAATCGGACCAAAAAAACAAAGGTTACATTTTAAATCTTCCTTATTATTTCTCCCATTATTTTCTTTCATCTATTGATATAAATATCAAGATTTCTATGGTTGTAGTTTTAGTGCTCATAAATGTATTGGAAGAGAGGTGGGTTAACCACTGAAAGAGGAGAAGGTCTTAGTTTATAAGAAAGTGAATATTTTTAGGAAATTTTCAAATGGAATCGAAAAGTGGGGGAATTTTCAGACCCTTGGCTATGTATGAAAGACAAATCTTGATCTTCAGAGGGCGGAGCATGATGTTTGTGCTCTTTTTGATCCACTTTTGGTTAACAAAAAAATAAATTAAATTGTGGAGAAATAAAAAACTCAAAATTGGTTTTTCCGAAACGCTGAAATTCTGAAATCGGTGTTCGACTCTATTTTGTAATTGAGGGTGTACAGGTTACAACCTTCTTCTCAAACACCAGAAATATGAAACTTCGATGTAAAAAAATATATAAAAAGCCATTTCAAACTTACGATACCCTATGTTTGTTGATCCAACTCACAGCGTGAGATGTCGCCGCTCGTTACCCAGGCTCATTCCCAAATCCGAATAATATATTAACCTGTTTAGCAGATATAATTTGCTCAGGGCAACCAAACAAAAACCTTCTGGTTTATATAATTTAAACTTAAGTTGAACGTTAATGGAAAGATTTTTTAATTATTAAAAGAGAGCGCGTGTAAGCTCAAAATTTACTATACTCTGCTTTCCATCGACTATTCCTTAGCAGCTTCCAAATTAAGACGCGCAAAATCACTCCGCAAAAAATATAACCCCCATTAGAATTAGGATAACTAACGGTCGATTTGAAGCACGTCAACTGTGGTCCCGAATTGTGCCAGAAGGGTCGCTCACGCCGAAACGCTTCGTAAAAACAATAGTGGCCAGAGTAGGGTTTGCAATATTTCCGGGAATAGATTTCCCGGGAAACGGGAATAAAAAATCGCATTTCCCGGGAATTCCCGGGAACCGGGAACAGACCAATTTTTTAGCAAAATGAGATTTTCAATGAAGTTGATCAATAAAAGGAAACAAAAAATTGTTTAAATTTCATTCTCAATTCGTATGAAAAACAAATAAAATACAAAACATATTCAAGTTAACATCAAAAATTCGTGATCGATTTTTGTAGCATATTTTTGCAGAAGAGGAAAATTAAAGGGCTTCATGTCGTCAAACAATCGCTTCAGATCCGCTGACAATTTTCCGTTAAGCTCAAAAAATTTATTTCCTTCTGTAAAACTTTGCTCAAGTCTGCTGAATCAGCGCTGATGTTCAATTTCTAGAATACTTTCAAATCACCGATTACAGCTTTTGCTACACTTAATTGAAAACTGGTGACCAAATCTTTCAGTTTGTTGAAGAGAAAACTAAGTGTTAGGCAGGCATTGGACGCGGAAAATATTTGCTATATTCGGTACGGACTTTTTTAGCAAAATGTTTTTTACACTACAGTAAATATTTACTGTTTACTTGAGCGGTGGCAAACCTATTCGCTATTTTTTTTTTTTCATTTAAATATATTTGCTATGCTATTGTGATTTTTTTAAATTAACTGCGTTTTAAATCTAGTTTTCATTGACTGAACAACATTCCAAACCCTTTTGGAGTTTATATCATTATTGATTAGAACGTAAGATTTCGAGGAAGAATTTTGGTTAATTAACTACGTTATTTCGTTATTTCGCCGTTCGGTGGTTTTATGTGACCGAGACAAACCGGAAGGAAACGATAGAATACTAATTAATCAGTTCAATACGAGTCAAAATAAGTCAGTCTTAGAGCATTTGAAGGCTTACTAATTAACATGCAAACAGACTTGGTATTTCTCTGCACCAGGTGTACTCGTCGACTATCACGAGGAGCAGACTACTCGATTCGCGCGAAGAGAATTTTTTTTGCACGCCGTGAACACGCATTAGTTTGGTGGTGCGCGCGTGTTATTTCTCGAGTACACGGCGGGTGCACCGTGTAAATGAATGAAACCAAACGGGAAAACTAATGATCTACGCTTAGTCTCTTTCATTTTGGAAAAGGATGGTTCAATCACACATGTTGAGTACTTGATTTTTGTGCAATAATGACTACAAAACAAAAGTATTACAGAGATTTTGCGCCGCAAAAAATGCCCACGGACCATTATTTCATCTTTACAAAGTCTCAGTTCTATTCAGGCTTCGTCGATGAAAATGGCATAGCCCTTTCATACGGAAACATCAGAAAGTTTTATCCGAAAATTCTTCTCAGATTACCTCAGTGTGGATCCCTTTTCATTGTTCCAATTCGGGCATTAAGAAGGTTGACACTCTGGCTTTGGCGCAACAAACGGTGATATCTATGATAGACCAATTGCCTACAATGAGTTTTTACGATTTTCTCGTCAGAGTACGCCTTTAAACTAGCAGAACTCGTCCTTCCACCACGGGTTAGACGCACATCTACTGCGAATTGGGCTCATGGATAGTAATCATTGCGTTTGTGGATTGAACCATCATTACAATGAGCACGCGGTTTTGGTTGTGCTGAACGCCGTGGCGCCAGATCGTTATTTTTGGATACCCTCAGGTTCCGAGGAATACAAACCTATGTTCCAGTTTGTGGTATCCTGATTCAAAGAAACAAGACATGAATGATGCTGATTTATGACTTTCGTAAGCCGCGGTAAGATTGTGCTAATGGGGGTGAGATTTTGCCATACAAACCCATTGTTTGTCAGCCATCTTATAGCGATCACAAGACCAAGCCTTCTTGAATAAGTTTCCTCCAATATTTAACCAAGAAAAATTAGTCTTCTGACCCGGAAGAGATGGCTGACAAGTCGCGGATTGTAAGAACTGGCAAAGAAAAGCTGCGGTCGTTTGCAAAAGGCTGTAAAAAGCTGTAAAACTAGAGTGGCTAATTAGAGTTCAGTACTCATTTGTCATATATACATCTATTGTCATACATCAGTTGCCCGATGCGCTTTGGTCAAGTAATCTCCGGAGTCATTTTGCACTGTCGGTTCGTCTTGTCAGGTAGAAAAAATGCTGAACGCTGGAAAAAACTACCTTGGCTTTGAAAATCAATTCCACTAGCCATGGCAATGATATGACGGACGCGAAGAAACTAGGCAGAATCGGAACGTTAGAACGCGACGCGGTCGATCAGAGTATCGACAAAAAAGTTACAATCGGGCTAAAGTGAAGTATAGTGAAGAAGTACAGCATCGCGGAGTGGTGGACTTAGGTACCTGAAAAGTGCCGGCAGAAGATCGGATCATCAAATCGCTAGAGATCGACTGATCAGGCCATCGCGATCAACTCGAATTTAGCAATCTAATTTTTTCTTGATTTATGAAAACTACGTACATGAAACTTTGATCAATTGTTTTCACAACTGTTGCATGCCTGAAATAGCAATTTGAGTGCTGTTTATTTAGAGGAAGCCGAATTTTTTCGATCAAAATACAGAAGTAAAAAGAACTCTAACCTCAAAATTGTATAGGAAAAGGCCACAATCCCGTTTCACCTTAAAGGCGGTGCTCACTTCACTCGCAAAAAAACACCCTTGGGCTGCACACAAATGTATATGTATCGAGTTCTAATGCACTGATAGACGACGAGTAATAAGCATTCTACTCATACAAAGCTCGGTGCAGTACTGTTACCTGTGCCTGTTACCTGGAGGTGGTTGGGAGCTCTCCGAAAAAGCTTCACCTTCAAGACATCAAAATAATCTACGCTGATATAGAGGATATCGCAGCAGGCAGTTGGCGTTTACTTATGAGGTCTGTGATAGGCATGCTCGCATATGATTGGTATATTGTTCGTGAAAATTCGACTTTGAAACTTTTATTCAATTTTCACTGCTAAGCAATGAGTGATAATGATAACTAAAGTATCAAAAAATTGTCCATCATTTTATCAATCCAACGACATATTGATTATTGTGATCTATCATGTGGTAACATCAGTATTGACGTTCGAAATCTTTCATTTTGACGTCACACTTAAGTTTTAGTTTCCGCAGAATGTATCCCAATATAGTGCGGTAAGACGTAGTCCTGCGTCGAAAAAAGGAGTTAGGTAAATTTTCCTTCAAAACAAAAGTTGTTGATTCAAAATTGGATCAAAATTGAAGGAGTTACAGGCATTTGAGATAAGCTTAAAATGGTGATTTTCGAACATAAAAATCATCGAAATTACCGGCCACGCATCATTCAAAGTGCTGCCAAAAATCGGTAGGTACATCAACCGATTCCGATTCTTTGGAAAAAGGTTGTTAAGAGTGTAAAAAACCTCGAAAAAATATTAAAAAATATTGACATTAAAATTCTAATTTTTTTTCGGCCACCGACCACTGTGCGTTGCCTCAATACAAATGCGTGTGAGTAGGGTAAGCATTTATAAAATGCCCTCCAGGGCATAATGCCCCAGTTCATTTATTCGAACACATGCAAAAAAATATGCCGTTCATTGGACCAACCTTCTGTTGCAAGTCTGATGAATTGTCACTAGCAACAAACAATAAACAAAAATAAATTTTGATTTTAGCTGCTTCAGATCTAATTTCTTGCAGCGTATCCGTAATGTTTTTTTTTGCTAGTGTATAAAGTTTATTACTTGATATTCAAGTGAACCTATAAGCAGCTGTATCAAGTAAAGAAACGGTAAAAGCTGTATAATTTACTTAAATATTTAATGCTTTCTGCTCAACTACAGTTCTGGGCGGTATGCCCCAACTAATATGTTCATTGCTTTAACGTTTACTTCTGAGACTTCAAGTGCTGTTTTACTTCACATGCTGAGCAGTGGTAGAGGCATATGAAACTATTGGCTGGGGGCATATTATAGGGTAAACAACGCCCCCCCTCAAAGAACATTGTCAATATTGTAGTTATGGTTATCACAAACAACAAATCTTTCATGCAGTTAGATACTCTATTTAGTTGGTAATGCACTGCTATCATTTGTTTTGTAATTACTGTTACACGAAAATGCCATAATTTTATTAAAAAATCTGATTAAATCGCAAGCTTTCCAATCTACCGGGGCAAAACGCCCCGCGCTTCATATGTCTCAGCTTATTACGCGAAGTTAAACAGCACTTGAAGTCTCAGAAGTGAACGCTAAAGCAATGAACATATCAGCAGTGTTGCCACATTTTCATCTGTACTGGAAGGGCAAAAATCTTTTTCATCTGTACTTTTTCTTCCGAAAATCTGTACCAAAATCTGTACCTTTAACATTTGTGTTGCATAGAAGGATCACTTTTGTTAACCTTAAAAACATTACAGAAGCTATATGTTATTTATTAGGTTCATGATATTTACACATGTTTTTATTAAATTTGGAATTCGCTTTCAAGATTTCCGAGATCCGTCTGGGACAGTAGCACAATAGCACCGTTTGCATAAAACCACCAGTCGGCCCTTCACACCGAGATTCAAACAAATGTTTGGTTTTATTTTCCAAGGGAAGCATCTCAAGTGATTTCAAGTACACCGAGAAATATATTTCAGTGTAAATAATGGGTCTTTTAGAAAAATCTGTATCTATCTGTACCTTTTGACAAAAATCTGTAATCTGTACCGTACAGAATCTGTACCAGAAAAAACGAAAAAATCTGTACTTTTACAGATAAATCTGTACCTGTGGCAACACTGCATATCAGCCCCACTAAAGGTGGGGCATACCGCCCGGAGCTGTAGTGTTGCAGAAAGCATTGAATATTTAAGCCCTCCAAGCAGGGCTGTCATTCGCACACTCATTGCGCTCAGTGTGTTAATTTTACGTCAAGGCACAACGAGAACGGTACCTACACATTTTGACAACAAACAGGCACAAAGAGAAAGAGCGAAAACGAAATGACTGTGAAAGATATCACCAAGTGAGAAATATTTCAAGAGAGGGAGAACGGAACAACACTATGTGCTGCTTTTTGTGACACATTGCGTGAGAACAAAGAGCTTCAGTTTGAGCAGTTTGCGTTGCGTTGCGGGTAGAAAAAATAGCAGAGAAAAGGAACCAAGCAAGGACCATCTACATTTTTGAGAATTCATTTGAACACGATTCTCAATGGCGTGGACGTGTTTCATAGGAAAGGACATATTACGCACGTCCAGACATGTTTCTGTCGCGGTATTTATATACAATCGCTACATGCATTCACTACTGATACCGTTCATCATGACTTGTATGGAAAAAAATTGTCCTTCGACGCATTTAGAAGTTCGTTCAGTCGAAAAGTGAAACTTTAACCGATCGTTTTTTTCATGTTTTGTTTTTAGATTACACCAAATCTCGATGTTTCATGCATTTTTAAGACATTTGGCATTAGAATTTTCTGATATTCAGAAAAGATTGAACTAACTGTGCCTTTTTTCCATTGGTTACAAAATAATGCTTTCGTGTTCCCAAAGTCAGATTAAGCTGAAGTTTAGTATGGGAACTTTTTCCGAAGACGAAACAATTGAGCCCAACTTCTAAACGAAATTAGAAATGTCGATTTCTATTGCCACCCTACTGTTCATGTACGAGACATATTGCGGCTACCTTCGGGAAGAAACCATTTTTAGTTTTGAAACAAAACCCATTGAGCAGCACTGAAAATCAGCTCCTATAATATTTCTGTAGCAGTCAAATGAAACCAGAAAAAAAATTAATGCTATAATCGTTCGTTTGTCAAATCCGATAATCATTGCCCCAAGCAACACACAAAGTAAATCACAATGTGTGGTGTCGCACATTTTTGGCAAATGCACAAAGTGTACTCAGTCGCATTTTTTCGGTGCGAAAGAAATACAAAAGAGCGAATGGGGTGAAGAGAACACAAACGAAATATCGGGAGTGGCACGCACGGTTTGATGGCAAATGTGTTGTGTACAATTGTGTGGTTCTGTCTGCACTGAGGTGAATTCCAGCCCTGCCTCCACTTCGCCGGTTTGAATAACACATGCATTGTGGCTCTTGGCTGTGGCTCTTGGTTGTGTGTTCCCCTGAAGTAAAACAAACAATGTATATTTATTTAATTATCATGAAATACAAAAAACAACATAAACTGATCACTAACTTGCGGTACTGAAAACATACTAGATTGATTTTAGCATTGATTACACAATAATACATGATATTATTCTAATAAATGTTTTTTAATACATTATACAAGAAACCTAATTTCACAGCTAGCACGAATAAAGTTTCTTTGAAGAGATTTCAGCGAAATGTTCTTCGCGATGATAGCATACTTGGTGGAACATCAGCAATTTACCGCTGACAGTCGAGCTCAGCTCCACGATTGATGAATTTTTCATGGATGATGGAGAGATGTCAAAAGAAATATTTTTTTATAGGAGTTCGATGAGTTGTTTCTACAATATATTAATTATACTTTTGACATATTTTTACCCTTCTAGCTCGAAGAAACTTGGGATTGGCTGTGTTTAAAACAGCCACTTTAAGATATCGTTGAACATTATGTTATGGATTATATATGACAGCACATTAGATTGTAAACTATCATCAATCACCAATATTAATCTGACCCAGCATTCATGAAACCCTCTTGAAGTTTTAACTTCCTCCAACTTCTCGATTAATAATTCCAATTCTCATTCTTGCGGTGCCATTTCCATCACCCATTCCGCGTCACCACGAATCCGGCAGGGCGAGGAGATCGGTATGCTCGATTACAAGGAAGCGCAAAAGTTTGACGGCCGGGATCCAAACCGAACCCCGATGCAATGGGACAGTACAACCAGCGCCGGTTTCAGTACCAACGGAACCACGTGGCTCGACGTGCATCCACAGTATGCCGAGCGGAACGTGGCCGCACAACAGAACGAACTTCGCAGTACGTGGTACCATTTCCGAAATATGACCTATTTAAGACGGGAGAAGACTATCCGCGACGGAGATTTTCTCCACCGTACCATAGGAACCAGTGTGTACGCTTTGCTGCGGGAGTATCGCGGGGCTGATTCGTACTTGGCACTGTTGAATATGGCGGGACAAGAAGATACGGTTGATTTAAGGGATTTCGTGAATCTTCCACTAGAAATGACCGTTTACGTGGCTCAGCCGGAGTCCGCACATAAAGCAGGGTAATTTATGGTGAAGTCACTGGTGTTGGCCATTAAAATAATAAACGTATTTTTGTTTCAGGGACATCGTAAGCATTGGCAAGGTGCAGTTGGCGCCGTATGACTCGATTGTACTGATGGCCGATCTGGCGTCCTCGGCGATGATGATTGGACTTCCGGTTTCGACCCTGTTGGTGATGGTTTTGCGGTTTTTCCTGGTTTAGTTACAGACAGCAGCAAAGCAAACGAAAACGGAAGCCGGCTGATGGAGCTTAATCGAGGATAAATTATTTGTATTAGCCCCGTGGAGAGTATGTACCACCACTCTGTCAATAATTGCGATGGATCGACGCGGGGCAGTTTTTCTTTATTGCCGTTACGATATTCCAGCCGATTGACCTATTATTTTTTACTTTCCGGTAAACATTATGTGGTTGATAAGTCATTAATCTTATTAATTGTGTGTCCTCGTAATGGGTTTTGAAGCTTTCAATTCTTTTGGACCAGAAGGACATATGTCAGTCAACACTGGCTGACCTAGATCAATCGTAGGGATCAGTGTCTTTGTATGTTTGCTTTTCTGAGTAGATAGGAAAAGTAGCACACAATAAATCGAAAGCTTCCAGCATAGTACAGGGATAACATAAATCAAATATATTCTAAATTTTGTCGGATTGATCGAAACAGACAGAAGGTGGGGTGCAACGTTAAGTATTTTTGACGTAGGGCTTTTAAGCTAAACCCAACTTTTAGAGCACAATTACGGACAAGCAGCTTGATTACTGCAGTACATTAGATACTATGATACTATATTTACATCATTTTTTCGACAAATTAAGTACTATAATCATACTATACTCGGTACTACAACTATGACAACTGCCAACACCGGTTGCCGCCATAGCGAAGCGGACGTAAGCAAACTATCGTTAGTCGATATTTTCCAAACGATTAGCGTTTGTTTTTGTGGTTTTTAAACGATTTGATGACTCCATTATCATCCTAGGTTAGTTGTGAAAGCTGTAGAAAAGTATTCAATCTTTCGGAACGGTAGAAGGGTCAAAGCAGTGTATGCATTCCATTCCAGTCTGATAAATGTTCAAAAAATATTTAGACATGTTTAGTTAATGAGTACAGGTCGGAATCGATTATCCCGAATGTCCAAATTTTTTTATTTCGGATAATCGAATCACAGAAAAAAATTTAAATTTGCTATCAATGAACATAAAATGAATATTTTCTATTGTTATTTTACTTGTATGATGCAGTGGCGTAACCAAAAATTATTTCTGAGGAGAAAAGGGGTAAAATCTTGAGAAGCAAAAATAAATAAACTAGACATTGATTTTATTCTCACTTAATTCGAACACGTCCCAAACACACTGGAAAGGACGTAAATGGTAACAAATATGCCGGAAGGGATAGTAAAGGTGAAATTTCGAAATAGAAATTTAAAAAAATAGCAAAAAAAAAACAATTCCTGATAATCGAATCCCGGATAATCGAGTTCGACCTGTAGTGGAAAGAAAAACCATTGTACGAACGGTTTGTAAAAATACAAATTTACTTCGGGACTTCGAGGAGAAGCATTAAATAGTAAGTTGATTCATTGGAATGCAAGAGCATGTATTCTCAGTTATGCAAAAAAAGGATTATATGTCGGAAAGTTACGGAAGACGGAAGGCTTAAGATCATAGCTTTGTGATTAAATTCAGAGCAAAAAAAGGCCAAAGTAGAAAAGCTACGTTAACGACAGGTGTTGTATAAATTGGAATTTCGAACACGAACTTTTTATTTGTCAGTAAACTGGGTCTAAATGTTGATGGAAAAAATTATCATGTTGGAACACTATGCGCATGACTGGTACTCTTAAACGTTAAAAAAAGTTGTAATCATCAATTTTCCAATATATAATGAGTAATAATTGTTGTTTCTTCTCACTGAAAGCTTTGGAAAAACATGCGGGGTATGTCTCACTGAAATACTTAAAGCTTAAGTGATTAACATAATCTAACTGAAATTACAATTTTGCCGCAAGCATAATTTTCAAGGAATATTATTAACTGTCAACTCGAGCATAACACGCTTAATGTGATTCACAAAATGATGTGTGATTTTCGAAGCACGAATAACAAGTCTGATGTTGGGTTAAGTTCTTTCGTAGCTTTGAAACCTAAGCTTTGAAACCTAAAACCTTTGAAACCTAAAACCTGAGCCTGATAAACAATATTCAGTTGCTACAGTTTGCATAAAGATAATGCTGTCTAATTTTTATGTTAGGTGCACAAAACTATCACGAAGAGTTTACTAACTTGCATATAAAAACAATGAATATGTCAAAAAATCAACCAAATTTATTGTCATAAACTTATATTTGAAAGTCGAATCTATCATCCCTTGCCCTACTCAATTCGGCCAATTGTATGCCACAGTGACCATTACTTGCAATACTTATTACAAACAATGATTGACATATGCGATATTGACATTCACTCGTAGACGGTAAGTTTTTCTCATAAATTTTGATATCTGAAACGCTATTTGTTTTTCTACCTAATTCATTGCAGAATGAACAGCAAAACGCGTTGAAATGGTAGAAATCATTCCTGAATTTTTTTTTCAATCCCTTTTGTCAATTCTGATTGCCAAAAATTGTAAAAAAACTGACTGCTGGTTGGCTTCTTTATTTGTTATTGGCCCGTGGCTCTAGTGACAAGCCACGTCATTATCCAATATCGCTCTGATCCATCAAACCAGACGATAGTATCATCATTGCGGGTGGAAAAAAAAATACGAGCACCCAGGAACGAACCCGTAGCCAATCAAAATGGAATGGTTGCCATGATGCGAATATCATTAAGCGAATGCGTAATTTGTTTTGATCAACCGTCAAGTCATTCCTGCTGAGATGGGAAACTTGCTCCCCTGACTGTACACAACGCACAGTGCTATTGGTTTAGGTGAGCTTTCTCAATTCTAAACGTATTGGTCATTCAATCATTTTTAGACCTTTGAATATGGCCTGTTTTTTTTAAATCAATGGAAATCAAACAAAACTGTATGTATTAAAAAAAAGATTCAATGTTATTTTTTACTCTTTTCCCTTTTCTTCTAAACCATTGTGCCGCCTTTCGCACGGCGTCATTTGTAAGGGTATTTCCATTGGGCTTGTGAGTTTCCAGTGAATCCAATTTCCCGCTATCTCCGTCGTACATCCTAGTCCAATCGCCGTAGTTTTATAATATATTCATTCTACTATGGCTGGCTAACGATACTCGCGTTACGTGCACTGTATATTGGACCGCCTCAGTTTAGTACCCATGTGTGGAGTGGATGGAGATATGGTCGCACCATGGGGGGAAATCCGTCCGCAAAAATGCAAAGGTAAAAGGCATACAAATGTTCAAATATGCGAGATTGACGTCGCTATTTTCTCCTTTTTCCGAATCGGAGGAATGGTCGTGACGGGCCCCGGAGGCGGAGATGATAACAAGCACAGGGGCCAAGCGTCATAGTGTAGCTAGTAAACGACAATAATTCTGTTCTCTTTCCCGATGACAAGAGGGAAAATTGTTGATGGTGGGAATGTAGGCATTTGTGCAAAGGTGTCCGTGCGGTACATGGAACGTACATGTACTCGGAGATATCGGAACTAATGAAAATGTTGACACATATTTCAGACAGTGGATCGAAAATATGTTAGGCGCTAGAATATGGGGCGCTTTCTGTTAAGTAAAATGTTTGCGGCTGGCAGAAAAAGGAACTGTCACTGTTACATTATTTGCTTAGTTCATAATATTTTATACAAATAAGTGCAAAGTTCATGATATGTTTACGAAACGAGTTTATCAACACCATTCATAACCGTGCACACAGGAGTGGTTGTATGTGAAGACAACGGGAACCATAAAATTGGCGAATGCGTCTTTTTATTAGAGGCTTGTGTTTATAACCTATTTTTTATTGACCTAGCTGACCAGTTTGCGGGTATTCGTCCCGCCTATTTTTCTCTTTTTCTTAGTATCATGCATTATGTTCGATTTTGACATTTGCTCTTCAGTTGTAAAAATGGCGTCGAAGTAACAGAAGCAACTCATCAAATTTGAATGTAGGCAAATTAACCGCCATCAGAATAATAGAAGTGTTTGGAGAACTTTCGTCGACTGCCAAAAAAACGAAAAGACTAGCCAGCAGTTTCAAGCTGAACTCTATAGTACCCCTGCTGACTTTTATCCTAACAAAAAAGTCCCTCTTATAATAAAACTGAACGAGGCTTCGATAAGACTCCTTCCTCTTGATTGAATATAAGTCCTACTTATAATAAAACT
Organism: Wyeomyia smithii; assembly: GCF_029784165.1. Taxonomy (NCBI): domain Eukaryota; kingdom Metazoa; phylum Arthropoda; class Insecta; order Diptera; family Culicidae; genus Wyeomyia; species Wyeomyia smithii. Next base: position 86,524,738 of record NC_073696.1, on the reverse strand, counting down.
GACCAGAAGTGAAGCATTGAGGGCCTCTTCAGGGAATTGTGATTTTGATGCTGTGTTGGTAGAAGGAACGAGGTTTCGATAAGACGTCTTCCTCTTGACAAAATAAGTCCTAAGAAAAGTAAAAAAACGGCGTTTTGTGTAATTTAAATTTTTGTCTCATAAAAAAAAAGATTCAAAACATGATTCAATGATTCGAAATCATTAACGAAGCATTATAACAATTATAAAAGTTGATATGATTTCGAAAACTAACTGATAACTGCTTTCAATGTATTTATGTATGCATTTATAACAATAGAATTAAGGTGTCAATGGAAATCCACTATTCGAATTTCGGTCAAAATCTGAATGGAATGGAACGTCAAAATCTGAAGTTAACTCTCGCTGGAGCTTGGGACTGCCAGTTAAATTTTTCTTTCGAGAGAATCAAGCATTAAGGTTCGATTTCGACAGTTTCACTACTTTCTGTACATCTTTCTATCGGTCAAAAACATGAACCTATGACCGCTTTGAGACTCCACTTGCCGAAATCCGATAGAGTCAAAGGTCAAAATTTTGAAAAACATTCCAGTAACACTCTAAGGAGCATAACCGTTGACAAAGAGTGAAAAAAAAGATTCATACTGCTCAAGGCCGAATTTGTAAATGGTTGTGCAATTTTACTCAATATTGTTTAGAAGTGTATACAATTTTGAAAAGTTCTAAAATTTTAAGTTTATTTATTAATAATTTTTATTGTAGAAAATACTTTCTGGAATCTTGGGATTTGGATAAAAAATCCCGAAAAACAAGAATTCCAGGAAATTGAAATTTCGGGAACTCCATCCCGAGACGTCCCTGGTATGACGCTCCAATAGTTACTAAGAAAAGAAAACTTTATAGCTACTTCTTCACGCTGCCATGCGGCCGCCATTGTTTCTCTTACGGAAAACAAGGTGTCTAGTATCAACACTTAATTCTGGCGAAAGAACTCGGAAAAGTATACTATTTTGGACTATGCAATTTTGATTTTATAGCTGATTCTGGAACAGAGGCTGCTACATGAATTTTGAATGGGGAGTTTTTTCGAAAAGACGAAACTTTCGAGATTTTCCCCTTGACGCAACGGTTTATTTAAACAGCATGTGCGTTACACGGTAAGTGGTATCGCCAACGATAGCAGGAAAATAGTTAATCCTTTACGTTGTTCTTTCCATTTTTTTTCTTTAATGTTCACCACCCTCATATCGCTACTACAACGCAACCCGTATTGAGAGTGAATGACGTGAGCGTGTCAAATCATTGTTTTTCAATTCCATTTTGCTACATGATAGTCATAGATTTAGGTGACACTCTTCCAGTCTGGCTATCTCGGAATATTCACGTAATTCACATTTTTACCGTAACCTTCGCCCTTGCCATTTTTAATTACTGGAATAGGCTTTGAAGATTTTCTCAGAATCTTTAACAGCTTCCAAGAGGGGTTTGAATATGGTTCCAATTTTTCAACTTTAGTCTCAAAATTTTGATTTTTTAAAAGAGTAAATTTATATTTATTCTCTTTCTGTAAAACTGTATAATTTGTTTCTAATCCGGGGTCACGAGTGCGTTGTAACAGGATAATTCATCAGTACTTGCACATTTCAATGCTTTAAAAGCAGAGTTAATTTATGCTTCGCAAAGGGAGTGCGAAGCTAAAAAGGTTAGCAACCATGACTACATACATGACTTCGATCCGTTAGTACCAAATCGAACCAAAACCGATGGATTTATTACAGGAGAAAAACATATCCGGAGATAAAATTAAACAATATCCTGAGAAACGATCATTTAAAAAAAAATTGCCATTCGAAGTACTTAGCGAATTATTCCATTAAAAACAAATGTTACGCCTTTGAAAATTTGCGACAAAAATTTCATTTTCGTGAAAAATTCAAACTTTGAAACTTCTCATTTTTATTGTGCATATAACAAGCAAGTTATATGAGTTTTAACCTCAATTTCCGTCTGTTTAGAGATGTTTAGATTTGTGCAATAAAGGCAATAAAGGCATCGAGTGTTGTTAGTCTCGCTCGTAAGCTGCATGCAACACCCTTATATGAGGTTCTCGTTACAACCGCTATCACACAGTGGAGATTTCTCCATTTAAACTATTTCTCGTTCTTTCTCGCTTTCTTGCTTGCTCGTATTTGCTCCCGAGATCATATGCACACACTCCCGTCTACTCTCCTCGTGTGTACTCGTGTGTACCCACTTTCTTTATCGCGAGAACGACCAGCCGAAGACAATTGTTTCATGATGCTTTGCGATGGTTGCAGAGGGACAAAAAATAATAGGGTATCGAACTACTTCGGCAGCAATTTGATTCGGCTGGTTTTGTCTTAGACTGCTGTAAAAAAAACTTACCAAAGCAGATACCCTACACGTTGCCCCACTGTCGGCTGTCGATGCATGAAGCAAAACCGGGATGAGAGCATTTTCGAGCACAGGTTTTCAAGCACTCTACAATTCTCTTCAATTGCTGAGTAGCAATACAAAAGAGTTTTTGTGTGTCGGTGCGCGCTTGCTGCTACTCAGGGGAATGCTTGAAGAATAAAAAGTATCTCAAAAACGTGTGTGCAAAAGACTTGAGAAGCGTAGCATATGTCTCGTTCTCAAGCAGAAAGGAGAAGAAATGTTTTGCTTCTCACTCGCTTTGCAACGCTGGTTTACCATTAAAAACTTAAAACTGCAAGATTTTGAGTTGTGCCAGTATTGAATTGAACTGACGATATCTATTGGCTTGCAATGCCATAATATTAGCGTTCGAAAATATGTACTTTTGTCAAAGTTGCGATATTATTTTAAAGACGAAAAATGTTTTCTGGGAACTCAGTTTATAATAATCAGGAATCGAGAGAACACACAGAAAAGTGAATAAAGTTTGAAGAATAATAGTTTATTGCTTGGAAAATAGTTCAATAGTGTAAACAATAATCGAAACTAAAGCTGAATTGGGTAAGTGAAACCTGGTGGAGTTAACAATCAGAACAGAATCTGTCTTTAGTAAATTTAATTTATCGGTTTAAAATATTCGAAACTGAGGAACCTGTTTAGAAAATTTATTTTTCATAGCTCAACAAACCAACCCCCACAAAAATACTTTGCACGGCTGTGAAATTATAGAAGACCTACCCACCAACATAAGATTTTTGCTGTTATTATATGTAATTTATTTGCATGACAATCGACCCGACTATGAAGCAAACATCATAATTATTCATAACAACAAACGACCTTCTTATTTCATGCAAAACTGGTAAAGAAGAAAAAAAAAACAAATGACTCCAAAATATTATGACTTGCATTTTTTTCAAGTCCTGGCCAGACAATGTTGTTAGAAATTTCTGCCAAATCAGCACTGCTCCTCGATTCATCTGCCCGAGTCTTTTAACATTCCGTAAGGATTAACGAGTCAACAAAAAAAAAAGGAAATCAAAAATCATCGATAATGTGATCCGATATGTTCAACCCAAAACGCCGAAGCAGCTTCGTGGAACCATCTGAACGTGAGTAGGAATAAACCAAAATCGCTGCTTATATTTTTGCTCCTCGAACGGGATGAGATTTAGCATTCAGTTCTTCGCAGCTAATTCTGACATCGATTCGAACCCATTAATTGAATGCTGTGCAGTCAGTGTATTTTGATTGTGGATTATCCTTCGTCCGACGGGGGCCGGGGGGTGCGCTTTGACGCAGGTCGATGACTTTCACCGGCTTGCCGACACAATAATCCGAACGGTGCTGAAATGGTCATTTTTTGTTAACCTCCCACATTGGATTGGGAGCCATTAATTTCACGGGGAAAAGGTTGCACTGGTGAAGTTAGACGGTGGGGGAAAGCTAAACGATTCGTTCAACAGTTGTTGAGGATAGAATATAAACAAGCGTTGTTTGCGAAGAAAGTTTCGCAATATGGTATCGACTAAGGGGAAAAGCCAAATGGTGAATAATTGATGATACAAATCGAATCGCTCCCTTCGAATGGGATCGATTCTGGGTAAATTGTGTTGATAGGAAGAAGTTTTTACCTTTATCGTCCACAGCCATCAAAATGTGAGTTAGCTATTTCGTTTCATAATGTGGGATTTTATGGCAATTGAGGCAGCCGTTGTCAGCTTTTCATTTTTTACAAAATAGCTTAAAATTCCGATGACACCAAACTCTCAAAGAATCACTGAAGTCTAAAAGGGGGAGGAAAACAAGACACACCCAATTGTGAAGCAGATTATAAATTGAATTCTGACCGTTAGTTACACTGCTCAAGTGGAAGCTGCTGAGAATAATTTGCATTTAATTGATTCAGAAAGTAGGTGGAAATAATCACCAACGATTAGACAAACTTTCCAGAATGGATGGGCAAGCAATTCCACGATTGGCGGGAAATGTCTCTCAATTAGCATGAGCGAGAAATCCTAGAGTGACACTTGACTGCCCACCAATTCAGGAATTGGTCGTCGAGAAAATACATTGAATCATTTTCACACAATGTTCGCTGCCAGCTGCGGTGCTATTTCAGGTATGCTCTGTAAAGTGAAAACATACCGTGGCGGCTTCGCGTCCGGAAATAATTAATTAGTCTTGACAGCTCCGTGCGTTGCCTCGGTTGTGTAACACTGCCAACCGGGACTGCCACGCGAGCAGTGTTCCGTTTATTACTCCCGCTTGTCCGGCGCGACCCGGCTGTGTGTGGCTGCAAATTGGCCACACAAGAATCGCGTGCATATTCCACTTTGTAGCTGTCGCGTGGCAGGATGACAGCCGTGGCAAGGCGAATATCGGAAAGCTGACTGCGTGCTGGTATGCACTGTGCGGCCAGGCACAAGTTTCAAGCTGTCATTCGAGAGGAAGGGTTGAAATGGAACATCTGGACTCGAGGATGTTTTACGTGTTGTCATCGACCAGCCAACAGGTTACATCTCGTAAGTGAAAATAAGCAGGCGCATTTAGGAAGGAGTTTTTCACGTACGGTTGTATGTCATGGACAACAATAGAGGGAGCTTGCGGGATTGGTAATTAAGATAATTTAATACTCAATTATTGTTTAATTACAAATTACAGAATTCCATCTGTGGCCTGAGGTCCATCGAGCGTTGGCATCGATAATATGTGTAGGATCATTGTCGGTTTATAAATGTGCTTAACAAATGAATTCAGAATAGAATCGACCAATATTTATTTTGTCAAGATTCGGCATGAATTGCTCGTTTGTTGTTAAAAATAAACTCGAAAAATATTCCGTTATACACGTTCACAATCGACGATTAAATGTCTTGATGCTGTGACCTGACCACTGTCCCAGAAAAAAACATTCAAGTGATCAATTTGTAATGTATCTTAATAGTCAATTTACTCAAAATCTTCAAATGTTGCTGAATAATTTAAACACGATTAAACCTTTATCGATTCATAGCGGAAAAAAGTACTCGAACTTTCGACGAAAGGTAATTTTCACCTAGTGACGGAAGTATTAATATTTCATGCTTCTAGAAATCGTGCTTCAAAAAATCATTCGACCAAAAATCCCGAGCAAGTGGGAATAGGTGAAAATTGGAAGCCCTCAAATAAATGATTCAAAGTAAAATGAAGCATAAGCAAGGCTAATTCGTGTGCACGTTAGAATTGCTTATCCAATAAAAAATTAATTGAAGTCCTTTTTCATCCGAATGAAAATGCTGAAGCCTAGTTTGTTTCAAGTTTGGAAATACTGCAGGTTGTGAGGCACTCGAGTGTGAAACGGGTTTAGTGAATTCAGTGAGATGAGTATAAATTATTGTGTGTATTATTTCACAAACACATATCCAATAAAGGGAACTTTCGACTTCTTCCGTTTGTACCGCACCGACACTGCAGGAGGAGATATTTTGATGCGAATGGCGACAAACGGGATTTCGTTTTCTTTTGTTCTGATTGTCATACTTATATTTTTTATGGGTTTTGCTTGCTGTGCTGAGTAAGTTGTTCGAAAATGAAAGTGATTCTGATAACTGTGGAATTTCTTCAAGCCCTGTGGGCGTTATAATAAATGTTCACAGCAGGTGCTCTTTTGTACGTATTTCAATAAATAACTTTTGGTGGCCAGATGCCATCGGGCTTAATGCGTGTTGTCTTCGTAAGACTGAAGGTAGGTTCGCTTTAGTCAGGCAGATGATAAGGTGTCGAATGCGTGTGATATGGTGAACTCTAACTCGCGACTCATAATAATCAGATTTTTAATGATCAGAATATAATGTACCAATAATCAGATATCACACAATCAAGGGATTGTTATAAAATGAAATTTGAGAGTTGAAAAATTACCACAGTATCTTTACTGTTTGCGAAAAATAAAGCCATGATATAACCTGTTGTTCACGTTCACACAATACTGGCATAAAATAATACCGAGATTACGGATATTTTGTGAAGAAATTTCAGTTAAGTGAACCGAGATTTACGAAAAAATGGGACAGCTGTCAATTTTTTTAACTGAGCACTCAGTGGTGCCGTTCTCGGCGAAATTAGCGAGAACCGGCAATAAATTTTAAGTGTGTGTAACTTCTATCGGGTGTCTCTCGGGATCTTCACTTTTTCTAACCCATCTGACGTCAATTTCTCCCACCTGACGTGAAACATGACAAAGGCACTTGGAATTCTTTACGATTCTCCTGAGTACATGTTGGACTAACATTCCGTTTTGCTTTCTCAACAATTGCAAGGAGTTGGCCACAACGTTGACAATCCTCTGGAGGCATTGACCTTTGTTTGGCAACATGAAAGTAAAGACCACAATTTCATGTCGCTGTCCGCCGAACGGGGGGAATTTGTTTTCGTAAACAAAGCATTAAGCATTGGTATCAACAACGAATCTAAGCAATGAATGTATGCTATTGTCCGATTTTGTATTATTATATCGCAAGGGATAGTCCCCCGCATAGGGATAGTTTTTGCTCGTTATTAGTTTTGGTCAAGGATTTTTTATTAACGCAACCTTAGTTATGTCAGTAATATTCCAAACCAGAAGAGCACAACCACCTTTTATTAAAAGTTAATCTAAACATCATACAATTATTGCATTTATTTATTTATTTTAACCCATTCCCGGTGGTTGATGCCATATGGCATCACGTGACATTCAAACTTTGATTTGAGTTCAACAATCATAATTGAAAATTTATACGATGAAAAAACTATTGAATATCGTTAGAGAATAGATTGATATGCAATATGCAATTCAGTGTGTGCCAATTGTGCATATAGTTGATTAGTAATAAGAGTTTAAAGTTCATTTTTTCAGGTAAAAACTGACTTCTCTTCGCCGGGAATGCGTTAATGTTGTACTTGCATGTGCTTTCAGTAATAACAATCAAATTGAACAAGATAACAATTCTCTCAGATGGTCTCGAGGCACGATGCTGGCCTAACAAGCCAGTCGTCGTAGGTTCGAGTCTCGTCTCGGGAGAGACTGTTAGTGTCAGTAGGATCGTAGCGCTAGCCCCGCAATTGTCCTGTACACTAAACAGTCGGCTGCGAAGTCTGTGTATAAATAAACAGAAGGTCAAGTTCCGAATCGGAATGTAGCACCAAGGCTTTGCTTTGTTATAACAAATCATGGTCAGATATTAATCTGAAACATCTAACTAAAATCGTCAATTTGAACATGTTCGTTTCACCGTTACTTTTTAATCTATCCACGTATGTGTTTTAACAACGGTTATTATAGAATTTTGAAGCCAATACAACAGTTTGAAAAAAGTTTGCGAATACCTCGAGCACTTTTAGAATACTTTCTGCCATTTCAATATCTGCCAGAATCTTATTCATAACAAAACCTGAATAGCATAACAACTTCCTATCAATTTTCGTTTTTTTCTGACCGGATTCTCCGATCAAACAAAAATTGTTCAAACGCTACATTTCTAAAATTTTGTTGGTATATTGGCTGATTTAATGTTTTTTCTCAGAATTTTTTTTTTGACTAAAAGAGCAGGATCAAGCGCTGTCTTACCATTAAATTTAACTGTCTTTGTGACTTATTGCATTATTTTAAGAGAAAATTTCAATAACTGAATAAATATGAGAGAAATAATAAACTTCTGAACTTGTGTGTTTTATTATAGTTAACAACATTGTAGAACATTGAGAAATCGTGGAAAATCGGTTTAAGAGAAATTCTAAGGAAATCTTCACAATAGTTCATTTAAATAGGCAGATACAAGTATGATGTCTTCGATCAAGTTGTTTGATATGAAATCTGCTACAACTTTACACAGCAAAGTGTATTTTTATATGCAAAAATGCGTTTCTCACTTTCAGGTAGATTAATCACAAAATTCTAACTATAGAAAAATGTAGAATAATTAACAAAACAACTTTGCTGAAGACACTAAGGCTCCATAATCATTTTTTTCGAGTAAAAAGTAATAAGTGCATTATTTTAGTAAAATCGTCAATAACCAATGAAATATGTGATATGTAAATAAACTTCCTTTGAAAAAATTGTGTGTTTTCTTATAGCAAAAAATATTGAAACATATTGAAAAATTGTGGAAAATATTATGAAGAGTTAAATTGAAAACAAGCAATTTTTGGGGGTGATCTATAGAAACTCCACAAAAGTCCAGTAAATAGGAAGATAGATGTATGATGTCTCAGAAGTAAGCTGTTTCGAACATGATACAAAACAGTCCTTCGCATATCAGCAATAATTCCAACTGTAATGCAAATATTTTGCACAAAAAGTGTTTCTACATGAAATTTAAACGTTAAAGAAGCATTTCAAAGGAAAATATACTGCAATCCCTGAATATTTTATTCCAGTATAACTGCTTGCAAAAAAGGCACTGACTATAAAATGGATTACACAATGCAACAAAAATTTTTTTGTGTCTTTTGATGAAAAACCTAATTTCCCCGAGTTTGAACATATTTCAACTTAAGGGGCAACAATGACGCCATTTTGATTTTTGGAGAAATCGGATATTTTCGATGCTTTTTCGACGCCATTTTGTTTTAAAGCCAAATATCAAAATTCTAAAAGTTTGTCCACATATAAGCATCTTCTTATCCATCTTTTGAAAAAAAACAGATCTTAAATCAAACAAAAACTGAGTTCAAAACAATGACTCTACGAAAACGGTTTTGAAATGGTTTTAGTATATTTTACAAAGCAAAATAATATCGAGTATGTCTGAGCATTAATGGTAATGCGATAATATCTAAGAGTGGTAGTCAAATTATGTCTCATATTGAGTAAAAAAGTTTCAGGAATCGATTGGTAGGTGTCTGATCCACGTAAAATATCTACAACATATCAATTTTGCCCCAATTCCCCTACAATACTAAAATAGGTTTACCTTGACGTTAGATTTGCTTATTTGAAATCTGTTTAATGTAATATCAAGAGTGTAAGCGATAGTCAAAGATACAATAACAATTTGTGTTTACATGATTCTACCCCCTTTGCGGGGATGCCAGACGTAAAAACTTGTCATCGTTTGAAAGACATTTAACCCGTAACGACCCGAGACGAAGCTTATTTTTTGAAAATGATCGTTCTCAGCACTGGCGCGGTCGATTTGGGAAAACTTGGAATATTATTCACGGGAAATAGTTGCTTTAAGTTTTGGTATAGGTACCACCCCTCTGGACCCCTCCCCATTCCCGTGAGATGCAAAGATGTCTGTGTTTTTTGCTACTTTTTCAAACAGACTAAGCAAATGATGAGAATTTTCATAGATATTAATTGTTTCATTTATCAAATCATGTCAGGTAGATGAAATATGACAAATAAGAATGAATTTGGAAGTTTTCAGAATATTTCAGTACAAAATCACAAAACTACGTATTTTTAAAAAAAATCAAAAAACATTGTCCTCCTTCAAGTTTTTAGTTCTACATTTTTAGAATATGGTTTCCTGAATTCTTACACGATGAAATATCTATTCTAGCATGCACATATTTCGAGAAAAATGGGTTTGAGTTTTATAAAGTAGGAGTTTTTATGAAAAATTTTATCATGTATGGATTCAGGAAACCTTATTCTAAAAATGTAGACCTAAAAACTGGAAGGACGACAATGTTTTTTGAAAGTTTTAAAAAATACGTAGTTTTGTGATTTTGTGCTGAAATATTCTGGAAACTTCTAAACTCACTCTTTTTTGCCATATTTTATCTACCGGACATGATTTGATACATGGAACAATTGATACCTATGTAAATTCTCATCATTTGCTCAATCTGTTTGAAAAAGTAACAGAAAACACAGACATATTTGCATCTCACGGAAATGGGGAGGGGTCCAATGGGGTGGTACCTATACCAAAACTTAATGCAACTATTCCCCTTGAATAATATTCCAAGTTTTCTCAAATCGACCGCACCAGTGCTGAGAACGATCATTTTCAAAAAATAAGTTAATAAATAAAATAAAAATAACTAGCAGACAGACAACAGAATATAACAATGCGCGCGAGCAGCAGAAATATCTTTACTACTTCACAATCAGTTGACTTCACAAAATTCGACACAATTTCGTTTTATCTTTCTTCCAACAAGGTAAGAACATATCAATTGTATTCCCGAAACTATTGCAAACTATTGTGTCTTAGAAATAACATCTTTTTGCCTTTCTCCTAGAAAGGTATAGCAATCACTGCAAAAACCAAAGGTATAAAAGTACTCAAAAGGGCCAAATGTCGTATATCTTTCGACTCAGTTCGACGAGCTGAGCATTTTCTGTATGTGTGTGTGTAAGTGTGTGTGTACGTGTGTGTGTGTATGTGTGTGTGTAACGCTCTCCCAATCTCACTCGATTTTCTCAGAGATGGCTGAACCGATTTTAATGAAATTAATTGCAAATGAAAGGTCTAGTTGCCCCATAAGACCCTATTGGATTTTATTGTAATCGGATTTTTAATTTAGAGGTTATGTATCAAAATGTAAAAATCACGAAACATCAATATCTCAGAAACTACACAACCGATTTGAACAAAATTAATTTCAAATGAACGGGCTACCTTAAAAACTCTTAACTTTTGAATTATATGAAGATTGAACATGTGGTTCAGAAGTTATGGAAAGAAACGTGTTCTGGAGACTATTTAATCTCACTAATGTTTCTCAGAGATGGCTGGACCGATTTTCATAAAATCAGTGTCATATGGAAGGTCTTGTTACCCCATAAGACCCTATTGATTTTTTTGCAATCGGACTCTTACTTTGCCTGTTATGTTTAAAAATGTGAAATCCAGGTATGAAAAGGAGCATATTCCAAAGACTACATAAACTCACTCACTTTTCTCAGAGATGGTTGAACCGATTTCCACAATATTAGTGTCAAATGAAAGGTTTAGTTGCCTCATAACACCCTATTGAATTTTGCTGTAATCGGACTGTAACTTCGTCTGTAATGTATCGAAATGTGAAAATCACGAAACTTCATTATCTTAGAAACTACTCAACCGATTTGAACAATATTGATAATAATGGTTAACTGATGAATTATGATAGAACACGTGGTTTCAAAGTTTGACTGCCCTATACGTTCCCATTCCATTTGATTATAATCGAATTTAAGCAACCGTTATGTATTAAATTGTTTAAACAACGTAAGTCTAATATCTCAAGTATTACACGACTTATTTGAACATAACTAGTGTCATACAAACGAGTCATCTCTCAAACTTACAAATAACAAACTTCATAACAATTTGATATGTGATTCAAAAGTTTTGGAATGAAACAAAGTTCATAGACTATTCAAAACTATACCTGATTTGATCAATATATATGGGGCCGTTCAATAATTACATCAGCATATTTTTCCACTTTTTCAACCCCCCCTCCCTCTCTTGTAAGACATCGTAAGATTTTTTGATACACCCCCTCCCCCCTTGTAATATCCTACTGCAAGCATATATAGATTTTTACTTTAGTTTTATCATTATAAAGCAAGCGCAGTACTTCGTTTCGTCTTCTGTCCGTTATTCGAGTAATTTTGTAATTTCCTTTTCATAAATTTCGCCGTCCACGCTGTCATGAACATGATTATTTGAACAGCTGCATTAACAATGTTTTTCTTACGTAAGAAAATCAATTCACCCCCTCCCTCCCTTGTAAGATAGCGTAAGAAAATTGCACACCCCCTCCACCCCTATTTTCTTACGTAATTACGGTTTCACTCGTGATTTAATTGTTCGAAATTAAGTCATTTCTTATATTTTACACTTCAATTACAACATCAATATTTTAGAACCCAAAGTGTAAATGTACTTTTATTGGATTTAAGCGTTCATGTAAATCTATTTTTACAAACAACAAGTTTGAATAAGAAAGGCTGAGTCTGACCGCTAAGTGGATTAATTTAGGTTTGTGGGTTTGTAGTTATTCAATGATTTTTTCAGTAAATTTTGAATTTGCATTCTTGAGAAGTTCTTCTTGAGAAAACTACTACGAATTATGAGAACACAACAAATTGGATGCGAAAAGATCGACTTGAAGAATGTTTTAATTTCATGTCGACTTGTTAAAACATTGTGTTTTATCGGATTTTTTTAAACTCCACTAGCTATTGTATGACAAACTAGACTGAAGCTGAAATTTCTACATGCAGTCTTTTGTATCGAGTTCAGCGTAGATTTTTGCCATTAGGGCGTGGCCACGCAGCTTAGAGAAAGAGAAACGAACCAAAACACCTTCAATACTACTGAGTGATTTTCATAAGCACCAAAAGAAAGTTTTTGCTTTCCCGATACGAAAATCACTCTGGTTCTTAGGTTAACTAATTTTCGTTAAGCATAGTTTACAGTTCCAAGCGAAGTGAAAAATTTAACAAGTGAAAAAGCGTAAATTTTCGCTTGCGAAATCTGTCGTGAAAACCCGTTTGTGGAACACGCAGGTATTTCACCAGCCTGCAGTTTACAGTTCAAGTGAAGCGAAATTCACGAACTTACACTCCGAGCGAAGTGAAAATTGGCTGCAACTGACAAAATAGAAACGCACGCAAGTTGGCGCTTGCTACTGCTTTTTTTCACTAGCGTTTGCATGTGTGAGAAAAATATACCCAAGTGAAAAAGATGTGATCCACAACCTTTGATTTCGCTGGATCGGATTTGTTTACAGTTCCAAGCGAAGTGAAATTTTTGCAGGTTGCATTTTCCACGAGCGTGAAAAAATGAACATTTTATATGAGATTTTCACTTCGCTTGGAACTCTAAATAGGGCTTTACTAATATCCTAGTCCTAATCCTAGTAATACCGGAAAATCACTCAATTTAGCAATGAAAATTCTTGAAATGAAGGTTATATCTTGCTGTGATAAACTATTCATAGGCAACACTACCGTTTATCTTTGGTGCGCCCTGGTCGTTATTGTAAAAATGATTATTTAGAAACAGATGAACATTTCACACTAGTAGTAATTGTGAAAATTCTCATAACTCTTATCTTCAAGCATTTATAGTTCTGGAAAGAACCGATTCCATAATCTTCAGCTCGAAATGTGTGCTACAGAACGCTGATGATCGCACCACCACCGGTAGCGTTGAATATTTTGCTTGGCCGCGCATCTAAAAATTGCTCGCCGCTGTGCCCTCCAGTAGCTGTGCCAGCAAATAATTACGATAATTTATCGTAAACGCCGATAACGATACCGTCTGTTATCGTTATCGACGATGACGCTTACGTCTTCAGACATTATCGTCATTGTCAATGACGATAGTTACTGGACGGTATCGAATCAATAACGTTTGTTTATTACCATCCAATGCAATATCATGTTTTGCTTTATTAGATATATCATTCAGATGCATTTTAAATGCAAATATGACAATGCTACATACCTTACTATTCAAATTTGTGCTTTAAACAATCAAAACTGAGAAATTTATTTTCCTGAAACATAAACAAATAAGGAAAAGTTTCTTCCTGTTGCCTAGTGATGTTTCGTCTCCAATCCTCCGAAGTGAAAAAACGTTTCCTCACCTCGTGCCTGCTTTTTGATCAAGTCGTACACCATTCGCTACAACAGCAGACAAAACTGGCATAAGACGTTAGTGAGCTGATAACGTCTAGTGACTATCGTTACCGCTGATATCGTTAATGTTTGAAGACGGTATCGTCATCGTCAATAACGATACCATACGTTATCGGTAACGGCGATGACGACCTTGGTTACTGTTACTGCCGTATGCAAAATAAAGGTAACATGTTCCGCAGTGCCTCGAAGTTGACTGGTATGCAGCTCTCGTTTCTCAATGTCGCGTACCTCACTCGCTATTGTGTGACAAACTAGACCGAAGCTGAATTTTCTACACGCAGTCTTTTGTGTCGAACTCAGCGTAGATTCTTGCCATGAGGGTGTGGCCACGCAGTTTCGAGAAAGACAAACGGAACAAAACACTTTGTTGAGTCAAAATATATAGGCAGTGGAATTTATTCCGTCCACGTTATTGTTATCCATGCTCGGGAAGCAAGCCAATAGCGAGGGAAATGTATGAGAAAGCTTGACCTTGGAACTTTTCACCTTTTTTCACCATTAAGCAGTAAAGCAACAATGTGAAACGTAGTCCTAAAAGACGTAGTCCTACGTCAAAAATCTAAGGAAATTATTCAAATAATTCATAAATTATGTAGGGTATCGAACGTCTTCGTCAGTGGTTTTCTTCGGTCCCCCTTTGAATAAGATTACTGCAAAAAACTGCCGAAGAAAACCACTGACGAAGACGTTCGATACCCTACTACCAGCTCTTGATAAATATAAATATACAGAACATAGTTTTTCTGAAAAGTTGAATGCTGAATTTTTGATACAGAATTACGTCTTACGGCAAAATTCTTAGAAGGGGAGCGAATTAAAACACCGAAAATATTAAGAGCGTCACGAAAATTGTCCAGCTTCAAATGCTAATAACTCAGGCAGTTTTCAATGAATTTCCGTCATTCTTGCCGCCATCGGTTGGAAAATTAGCTTAGCGTCCACTAAAATACGAAAAATTGTGATTTAATGATGCTAACAAATGTCTATTGAAACATGTAGCGACTTGCTTTAAGCATAGATTCCGACCAATCAGAGCTGAAAACAAGGCCAAATACCATCCAACATCGGTAATTTTGGATTCGGTGTGATATCCAGTAACCAGGAATCCAGCCAGACGCCATTTTAAGGTTCACGATGGTATCTTCCGGTTTCTGGAAAACGCCTTTTTGCATTTATTTAAATTAAAGTTTGGACGAGAGGAACAAAAATGTTTGATTTGATTACAAAATTGGTGGGGGAATTGTTGTATACTCCGCAATATTGTATTGTATTATCGGAGATTTTCGTTTCTCACGTCCAAACTTTTATTTAAATAAATGCAAAAAGGCGTTTTCCAGACGGCACCTGACTACTCGAATGTGCACAATTTCGGTTTTTCTTTTTACCTTTAACATACAATAACAATGTTTTCTTATTCGGTAGAGCCTTACGCATCTTATCATGCACTTAAATTCTGTCTAAAAATAACAATCAAAAGTTATAGCTATTAAAAGTTATTTATTCAAAAATGCTTCATTTTAGCGTTTTTTTTAAATTTTTTGTAGGTAACCGTGGTGGAATAGTTGCGTATTTTAATTACATTTGAAATTTATGAAATTTTGTATATATAAGTATTTATTTTTGTAACTTTGTACGCCAGTCTAGCACGAACAGTAGTTAATGAGACTGCCTTTTTTGTACTAAGAGTTATTTTTTTCATGTTTCAATTTATCTTTCAAAAAATACAAAAGATTATTTCTCCACAGACTTAGTGTCGCGAGGAAAATGAAATTTGAGAAATACACTAAGGTTGCTTTTTACGCGGATTCCGGAATTTAAGCGGTTTTACTTACGCGGATTTTGGGATTTCTTCACTATATTTTACAAATTCAACTGATAAATAAAAGTTGGAAGATTCTTCTAGATTTTGTGCAGCTTTGTGCAGGAATATCTTCATATTTATTGCATGCTTATATGTATTTGCGTTTCAAGGAACTCTTATCCATTAGCATTTTTTTTGAAAATGAGTTAGCTCACTTCTGTGCTGTAGTAAAAAGAAACAAACTTTGCTTTCCAAATTTTAATTGAATTATTATTGGTTTTATTCGGTTCATTTGGGGCATTCGCCGCAGTTTCATCAATTAAACCGAGCTTCTAAATTTAATTATAAAAATTCACTCTGACAGTTCTTTTTCGGTTAACCCATTTACGTTTCAAGCATCATTTTGTTCTCTTCATAAGTAGCAAAGAGAGAGAGAAAGATTTTAAAACTATACTCGTTTCGTTCACCTTTCGCTATGAATTTTGCAATTCGTACTCTGTCACACAGCCGCTCAAAGCATTTTTGGACCCCTGACGCCATCAGTTTCTGAAGCACATCAATACAGATGATGTCATTTCTGTGGGTGTGTAAGATGCGCCTTGGTATACATGATTGTCAAGGGTTTGATACAAGTTGTCGCTGTTCAATAAACATCAAAATGGCTTCCTATGAACTTTGAGAAACAATGGATGCGATGCGTTTTGCAACAAAAAAAAGTTCCCTTTTTGTTCTGGCAATAAAAACACCACCCAATATGCTGCGCCGAAGAGAACCTTTGTTTTGTTCGTGGCTATATTTTATTCTGGATTTATTTCGCTGCTCTCATTAATCGTAAGTATTTGCTAGCTCTAATACGGTGGAACTGAGGTTTTTCGAAGGTAAACGAATGTGTATTTCTAGAGAAAATGGTAACCAAATATCGCTAGCGTCAAAGAAGTGTTTCATGAATGTTTTCTTCGGCAGTGAAAAATATCTGAATGTGTTAAAGTTGATATGCAATAAACATTCTGAGTTTTAGATAGCGTGATTCAATCATGTAAACGAGAAAGTTTCAATGAGCAAGGTAAGATAGTTCCTAAGTGGAATAAAAGCAGTGGAGCTACGCAAACTAGCAACGGCCTACAATACATGCAACCTAAAGGAGTCATCAGATACTCTACTGTGGCTCGATAAAGAAGAGCAGTAGAGTCTATATATCAGCGTGTAGAGGGAAGGGTAAAAATATGGTAATTCGTCACTTACCACGGTGACAAAGCAACCTTGCTTTCCGTTATAGTAGTTAGCGATGCAGAGGTTTACTCGGACTCTGGCAACAACGAATGTAACACTTCCTTTTTTCCTTCCCTAACCGACCTTAAGAACGTAGCTAGCACCGTTATCGATCTTTACAAAGCGAAAGCTGCTGAATAATGTGCATTGGTGATGGTATGCAATGTTCATTTTGGCCATCCTACGGTGGTTTTTTGTGCAATTATCTCAGATCCATCACGGAGAAGCAACTACCAAATGTGCTCAAGTTCAATGGCAAATTCAAAAAATTTTTTCACTGTTCGCCATGGATTTTTAAATTTTTTACGATGGCAGTAAACAAGAAGACGACAATTTTGATAGTTTTCATGACAGGATGCGTGACCCATGGTTAGTTTTCGGCCATTACTCGAAATAAAAAAAAAAAATATTGTAACAAATTTCACCACTAAAAACTATAAATTTTTGAACAAAAACTATGTTGTTTCATTCAAGCTTTGAAGGTTGAAAAAGTTTAATGCAATTTTTCTCCTCCTGTAGTAAATCTATTGATTTAATTACTAAGCAATAAACCCCAGTGTTTTTTCTCTATTCAAAACCCAAAAAATAACCAAATAATTGTATTGAAAACCGCTATTGAATAAACGTGTGTCACTTTGCGACTCATCTATGGCATATTTCAACGTCACCTAAGGCTACTCGAAATAGCAAATTTAACACATTGTAGCGCTTTCACTATCCACTATGCCTTAAGCAGCATTTGTCGCTTTTAACGTATAGCAGCAGCTAAAATCTCTACCTAGACGCTTCACCGTAACCATCTTTTCCGATGACTACTTCGCTCGAAATCCAAACGATTCTTGAAGTATCATTAGCGCGCATTCGATTATAGTTTCGACTTTTGCTATTTAGCATTAAATTTGGCCCACTTCCAAGCGGTCGGGCAGCTGTGCAGAAGTTCATGGAAGCTACTGCTGCCGGTTGCATACCGAACAGCTGCATAGAACACAGTTACAGTTGAATCGGACTATTTCCACACTACATATCTACACATTACGCCTGCAGCAGTTCCCAACCGGTTCATCGCAAAAGGTAGAATGGGTTGGATCGATTTGCAGCAAACTGACGCCGTCCGTCCGTCGTCCGTTGCCGGTTTGCGTCTGTTCTTTGGCGACGGAAAATTATAGCAGTGGCACAGTATACAGTGCCAAAGCCAGAGAGCGGCCGATGGCCAGTGTCACAAGTTCATCGTGTAAATTGGCGCTGACAGCGGTCCGCTGCTTTTGGCGAGGTGTCTGTTTGTTGCGACGAGATTGTCCTGAAGCCAACTCGTGGTTTGTTCTGACACGGTTTTACTGTCTAAGTATCGTTGCATATGTAGTTACAGTTAATGTGAAAAAATAGAAGATCAAATTTATATTACGGTTTGAAGCTAATATTACTGCAGTGCGATTACCCTTCTGTGCCGCATTATTAGCATGATAGCTATAATTAGCGGAAAAGAAACAGCGCCACATGCTTCCGTCCTGTCGGCACGAGTTACAGCTCATTTATCGGCCACATGTTTTCCCGAACCAAGGCGTATTCACCAAGTCCACATGGTTTCCATCCATAATGACTATCACTTTCCGCGGGCAGCAGCGTCAGGGACGCCAAAACTGTGCATTGTGTTCGTTAAATAAACACTCCCGTGAAAACGTTTAAAAATCGACACAGTTCAATGTTCACTAGCGCCACAGCCGAAGCTTTGACTTTCGCTTTCGTCCCGCACCGCACCGGGCTTGGACGGAAAACTGTGCGAATATGTTTGCGACGGGGCACTCTGGCTGAGGGTATAAAAATAGACAAGCGCAGTAACCTCGAAAACAACATGCGGAGAGTGGTGCCGTCATCGGCTCCATTCGGAGCCAAAAAACTAGCGACGTTAAGCCAACAACGATGACGTAGGTAGTGTTTTGGTTTCGGATGCAGGTGGTGAGAAAAACGGGTTCCCTTATCTCATATCTGTTATTATGAGGGGAAAATTGGTTCGAAAACTTAATTCTTATCGTATTGAACAAAAAAAAAAAGCTTCTCGTAGTGATAGAGAAAAAAAAAACAGGAAACCGAACCCAAAACTGAAACAATTTCATTTCTATTTTTATTTTAAATTTTTTTTAACACACAACATCCCAATAACGTTGCTGTGCTTTACGTTGTTAAGGTTGTGGATGGCTGTAGTTTAAAACATATTGCGCTATTCCCTTTAAACTTGGTGTAGGACTCTGCCTCCGTACGCCATGTCGATTTATTTATTTATGGTGGAAGTTTCTGAAGAGTGGCAAAACGTGCCGATTTTCAAAAACAAATATTCCACGCAAAAAAGTTCTGTTAGTACTAATGACTTGACCACTTCAGTGAGTAGTGAGTAAAACTTTCATTTTCAGTCTGTTTCATCTTGAAAAAAAACATTTTTTCAGCATAAGCTGGATTAGGTCTGTGAAGACAAGAGTTCGTGCAATTGTAGGGACGAGGAGGTTCTCCTTATACGTTTTATATGTGTATCACTCAAATAAGCAGATTCAGCAGACAATTAGTGCTTATCTGAAACCACCTACCGTTTAGTTACCAGTTGAAAATAAATAACGTTGTGGGAGAGAATACTGAACATCTCATAGTTGAAATCTTTCATTTCAAGATATTTTTTTCTATGCTAGTATGCACAAAATGAAGTATAATATTTTAAAGAATGGTGATGAACAGCAATACTAACCAGTTTCAGGTGAAACATCCTGTATTTCATTCACTCGTAATAGGCTTTAGAAGCGAGTAAAAAATATAATTTTGAACTGTTTCCTATTTTTTTTTTTGGTGAGTGTAAAGCCATGCGTTATTTTTTCGAGTTTTTGATTCTCGTTTGCCATTCCAGTTAAGCGAAGCAAGAATACATGCGAGTATGATGCCAAATCCTTTCACAAGGTGCCAGCACAAAAAAAAACGCCGAAATCGTATCTGGCAGCTGACCACATATCCCCATTTTCGCCTTTTCCCAATGATGAAAAGCTTTTACCTGCAATCCAGGCGAACCGACTGTCTAAATCATACCATGCAAAAACCGGTGGAGTGTCATGCTGCAGGGGTTTAGACAGGGTCGGATATTTACGCCATGGTTGCTACCGGAAACACACACACACACACACACACACACACACACACACACAGAGAATTGGGCTATGGAAAAATTAAAATTAGTTTATTTCATTGAATATTTTATAGATCTGCATCCGAAAACTTTATTGCCCTGTGGAACGGACGTTTGTTATTTTACACATCACTATTTGCCCAAATGTGAAACCCTTTGCTACGAAAGGGCTTGACGTATACATATATTTTTGCACATTGTAGCACTGTTCTGAACAGGAAAGAAACAAGAAACGTTTGCCCGTGAGGATGATGAGGCGGCAAGTCAGTTGCCAGTCGACCGCAAACAATTTAATGTGCTTCTGTGGTGGAAGTTTTGCCCAGCCGCTGTACCGTGTTTCCACTGGGTTGTGCTTTCTGTGTTTCAGCAGCGGCATGACTGAGTGGCTACATGGTATCCGGAAATGATTCCGGGCAACCATACCGAGGCATGCAAGGATTGCATGGTGTGCATGGTATGGGCCAAGTAAAAAACTGTGGACTCTGCTAAATGAAGTACAATTCGTTCGCGATGGGAACGCTTGGTATTGTAAAATCAATACTAGGCGAACGCTCGTAACTGACCCTCTCATCCTGCGGGGGACAAGAGAAACATGCTAGGTCTTCATTTTAGAAAGTAACTTCTGCTCAAGCGTACGGTTGGTTAATTATGGCTGGTCTTATTTCTGATCAACTGAACGATGACCGAGCGTGCTGGGTTGTCCTTTGATCATATTCAAACTGTGCGGGTTTACAAAATGCACATGTAGCCTGTCGGAAGGCGCAACCGAAATGAGGATTGAAAGAATATGACCGCATAGCGTATCGTACCACACAGGTTAAACCAACTCTGGGCAGTAGAAATTTTACGTCCGAGGAGCAAACGAAAGGCCTGCAGAGGCGAAGCAAGAAAGTGAACCCAATATTTAGCATCCAATTTCGAGATACAAGACGTATAGAATGTAAAGATTTGTTTCAATTTGTCTTGTTTTTTTTCGTATGACAAGAAAGTTAATAAAAAAATCTAAATTGAGTTTTGATTAGAAATGAATTTCAAGAGTTAGACTCTGTAACGTTCAACCATTCTATGTTTGATTGATTTTTGTTGTCTTGAAAAAGTTAAAAATTTGTGTTGTTAATTAGATACTTACACTGCTTCTCAACGTTAGTATTTATTACGGTGTTGGTTAAATCATGCATATTTCTGATTTTTATTTCGGCTTGATATATTCTGCTAGATGCTGTTACTCCCTATCTGCGTTGTTAAAACTCAGCCTATTAGGAGGCAATTTTGATGTAGTTCAGAAGGTAAAACATATTGAAGCCTCTTCAATAGGTAAACGAAATCAGAACATCAGAGGTTCACTGACAAATTTACTAGAGTTTGCTGACAATGTATACAATACCGTTTTTTCATCAATTCACTGATGAAAACAACACCGGTCCATAATGGCCCGGAGATAAGTGAGAGCAGGAAAACAATCTCACGAAAAGTATTCTAGACTGCCGGGGAAAAGTAATTAATTTCTGGGCAAAACTCAATTTGGATGAGTAATTCAATTTTGAAACTTTATCACAAGTTTTGATTGGAAATCTATCGGAGTTTCGTTATCAACGGGTACTCCATGAGGTCTGCAGTTGAACTTTGGGTATGTTTCTAATAGCATGAAATGAAAGTAAATATTTCTTTCTTAATTAATATCTTTGAAAAAAAAAAAACTGGATAACATTCGTGCCCTATGGAGCAACAAAAAACTTTGTGAGTTTATTCCAGTTTGAGTCACGATTGACATAGAATAGCTTTTTTATTGCAATAATCAATGATAAAGGTTCTTATGACGCTTTTGGTGAAACATTGAAACGGAAGACATTACGAGTTAAAAATATCATTTCTTAACTCTCAAATGAATCGATGACCACCTATGATTAATTGTACAACCAAATCAAAAGCAGCATTAGCTTCGACGTTCGATAACGACAACGACAAAATTTCTCCAAATAATCAGAGCTGTTTTTGATGCAATGCACAACAGATCAATCATAACTAGATAGTAAATTTTGAAAAAAAAAAAAATCTCCAGCCTATTTAGAGCAACTTTTAAAGTTCCACAAGGTTTCCACTTAGGGTTTCTCCTATTCGATTTTCCTAATTTTGATGTGGATGTGGACGACATTGCACTCGATTTTAAAATTAAAAATGCGTCTTTCGACACGTTAAGAAAAGTAAAAGAGGTAATATGATAAGTTGGAGAATGTAGTTATCAGGAGCGACAACAAAACCTTATGATTTTTATCTTCTTCTGTTAAAAAAGATGTTTTCGAAGAACAACTGATTTATTGCTCATGATGATACAGTCATTAGTAACGAAAAATATTAAGAGGGTGTAACCAAAGCACGATCGCGTAACTGACGAAGAATACGCACACTTTCCGACAAACTATTTTGTTGATTTATGGCTGGTAAAGCTGCTATTAATGGGATTCCGCCTAAACTACAGCTTAATAAGTTATTGTATGGTTGTTGGTTTGGTAATAACAAACGCATTGTTGATAGTGTTTTATTATTATGTAAGAAGGTGAAAAAAGGATTGAACAGCGCGTCGACGGATCGACGAAGGATCGACGGCGCGCGAAGTACATTAGTTTTTCGTTCAGCCGTCAAGAAGTACATCGTTAAGGTGGCACCAAGGACATAAGCCGGATACGGACAAGCAGCAGAGCAGCCAAGCTCAGACTACCGTACTGCTGCTGCTACTAGGAGAGCAAGCCAAGTACGCTGGGTCCGAAGCTTAAGGGATTACAAAATACACTAGCTCAAATTAAATTGTTTTATTCCTGCTGCCAAGTACAAATTACAATTGGTTTTTCTCAAGGCCAAAAACACGTTCTTGAAGCTATGCTGACCTTCGTACCTTGCGAATCATCATCAATTTCTTTCAAGCGATTGAGAAGTGACGGAAGAAGTCGTTTAGTATGTGCAATACAAACTAGACCGCTAAATTAATGCAACTACAGAACTCAAAAAATCGTCTGATAAATAAGTTAAAACAATGCCATTGGTACGTCACAATATAAACACAAAGACCAGGAAATGGTGGAGAAATCAAAACATTTTCGATCGTTGCTTTCGACGTCTGCGGACAAAAAGTGAACACTACGAAGAAAAGCGAGATTTTATAGCTTTTATCACTATTAGAAACGTTCTGGCGAGTGGCAGAAGAATAATAACGACTTCAATTGAATAATTTGAATGCGCTAAAAAACAAGGCGCCGTCCGCTATAGAACGCAGTAATCAAATGAGCGTGTGTGGCAGCAAAAACCATACAAACATGAAATCGTCGCCTGCTGCGCTGCGTCAAGCCTGCTTGCTGCTGGTCGATCCGGTTTTCAGTAAATCATTCTTTGCTACAGTGATCGGATGAACAATGATGAATGTAGACAAAATTGTTGTATGCTAGCTTTTATATGTTACGAATAACAGTTCGGAGTTATATCCGGATCAAACAAAACTAGAAAGGGAAATTTGAAGAAAAAACCTCGAGCCTCTTCACAACAATTTTTGAGAGAGAGTTTACATAAACATACTCTTATAGACCTTAATGTTGGTTGTCATCCGTGAATCTGAAAATAAAAGTGCAAATGCATGTTAGGCCGGATACTAAATCTAGCAGGAAAAAAAGGTTCTTAGGGTACATTCAATCGGTTTTTGGTCTTGCGCAGCTCAGCAAGTAATGCATGCATGCGATCTAATGTTGCTCTTCTTAGCACGGTCAACATAATACTATACAGTAAGGTCTTTCTTACGTGTTTTTTTTTCACGTGGGGTGCTTTCCTCCATTACCCACAAACGGTACAAGATATCGACCTCTATTCAATCCCGTTTTCCATTCTAGGCCTCAAGTGATCATGTATCAGTCATTTGAAATCACAAATTTTGGTGTAAATACTCAAAATTTAAAACAGTGCATTTTGGTTTCTGAAATGACCAAGGTTTAAGCATTTTAGAACGATTTTTGCCTTTCTCCTAGAAAGGTATAGCAATCACTTGCAAAACCGAAAGTATAAAAGTGCTCCAAAGGGCCGAATGGCATATATCACTCGACTCAGCTCGACGAGCTGAGCATTTTCTGTATGTGTGTGTGTGTGTGTGTGTGTGTGTGTGTGTGTGTGTGTGTATGTGTGTGTGTATGTGCAGATTTTTATTCTCACTCACTTTTCTCAGAGCTGGCTGAACCGATTTTCATGAAATTAATTGCAAATGAAAGGTCTAGTTGCCCCATAAGACCCTATTGAATTTCATTGTAATCGGATTTTTAGTTTAGAGGTTATGTTTAAAAATGTGAAAATCATGAAACATCAATATCTCCGAAACTACACAACCGATTTGAACAAAATTGGTCTCAAAAGAACGGGCTACCTAAAATACCCTTAAGTTTTGAATTTCATAAAGATTGAACTTGTGATTCAAAAGTTATGAAAAAAAAACGTGTTCTGAAGACTGTTTAATCTCACTCATTTTTCTCAGAGATGGCTGTACCGATTTTCATAAAATCAGTGTCAAATGGAAGGACTAATTGCCCCATAAAACCCTATTGATTTGTTCTGCAGTCGGAATATTACTTTGCCTGTTATGTCTAAAAATGTGAAATCCAGCTATGCAAAGGAACATATTCCGAAGACTACTTGGACACACTCACTTTTCTCAGAGATGGCCAACACGATTTCCACAAAATTAAAGTCAAATGAATGGTCTAGCTGCCTCAGAAGACCCTATTGAATTTTACTGTAATCGAACTGTAACTTCATTTGTAATGTGCCGACTTGTGAAAATCACGAAACTTCATTATCTCAGAAACTACACAACCGATTTTATTATTATTATCAGATGAGCGGGCTAGTTAAGGGTTAACTGATGAATTATGATTGAACACGTGGTTTCAAAGTTTGGCTGCCTTATACGTTCCTATTTCATTTGGTTATAATCGAACTTAAGCAACCGTTATGCATTAAATTGTTAATAAAACAACGAAAGTCTATTATCTCAAAGATTACATGACTTATTTGAACATAATTAGTGTCATACGAACGAGTCATCTCTCAAACTTACAAATAACAAACTTCATAACAATTTGATATGTGGCTCAAAAGTTATGGAAAGAAGAGAAATTCAAAGACTATTTAAAACTATACCTGCTTTGATCGATATATGTGGCCTCAACATAATTTAAATGTGGTGTCGTACTGTTTGAACGTTCCAAGTTCATTGATTCCTTGCGGTTTGTTTGAAGTCTGCAAATGCACGACGAATCGGCCAGAGGATATGATCAAAGTCAAAAGACAAACCGTTTGAAATGATTGGTTTTATCGAAATGACAACATCCTCGACTTTTGGCTTCTGTACATCGCCCTAATTCTGAATATATTCATATAATATATTCTGGCATCAATCTGACACCGGAAATACTCATATTGGGAGGTATTTAGTTATTTTTGTTGTTTTCCAGAAACTAACAGTGGTCGTCTTTAAATTCAAAATGGTGTCAAGCGTCGATGTTTGGTTTCTATGCATCATCTCGATTACGGAAATATCCATGTTGAGTATTATTTGGTCATTTTCGGCTGTTTCCTATAAGTTGCCATTTAGCGACTTAAAATGGTGACTGAGGTCAATTGTTAGCTTATTGCATCATTCTGGTTCCAGAGATACTCATATTGGATGGTATTTGGTTATTTTAGGCTGTTTTTCACAAACCGGATGTCGCCATCTTGGATTTCGAAATGGTATTTAAGATAATTTCTGGCCTCTGAGCGTCATTCTGGTTGAAGAAACACTCACATTGGGTGAAATTCGATCATTTTCCGCTGTTTCCCAGGAACCAGAATTCGCCAACCTAGAATCCAAAATAGGGTCTTTGAACGATTTCAGCTGCTGTGTATCATTCTAGATTCGGAGATACTCATGTTAGACGGAATTCGGCCATTTCTGGCTGATTTCCAGAAACCACAAGTTGCCATCCTACAATTCATAATGGTGTCTGAAGTCGATTTGTGGCTCCAGTGCATCATTACGATTCCGAAAATACCCCCCCTTTTTGGGTGGTATTTGGTCGTTTGCCGCTGTTTTTCCGAAACCGGAAGTCGCCATCTTAGAATTCAAAATGGTATCTGTGGTCGAATTTAGCTCCTGTGTATCTTTTTTTATCCGGATATTATTATATTGGGTGGAAATCGTCCATTTTTGGCTGTTTTCCAGAAACCGGAAATTGCTATCTTACAATCCAAAATGTTGCCTGAGGTCGATTATGGAACATATTTGTTACCACTAAAAACATTTACCTGCCAAATATGGTTCCATTTAGTTGATTAGTTCGCGAGATGTGCAGAAATTTGTGCAGAAACATGTGCTTTCATAAGAGGGAGGGGCGTCGAACCATTATGGACATATTTATTACCCTTTAAAACATCCACATGCCAAATTCGGTTTCATTTGCTTGGTTTGTTCTTGTGTTGTTCAGAAATGTATGTTTCATTTGTATTGGACCCCTCCTTTCCAGAAGAGGGAGGGGTCTCAAACTATCACCAAACTTTATCGGGACCAAAACCCCCTACATAGAAATTTTCACGTCGATCGGTTCGGTAATTTTCGAGCCTATATGGATCAAACAGACAGATAAACCGGACTGCATTTTTATATGTATAGATTACAACATCAACATTTTAGAACCTAAAGAGTGAATATACATTTATTGGATTGAAGCGTTCATGTAAATCTATTTTAACAAATAAATGTTTGAATGAGAAAGGCTGGGTCTGACCGCTAGGTGGATTAATTAAGGTGTTTTCATTATATTTGCAACTCAAAAAAGTTTATTTTTACTCGGTTCTATGCAAAATTGAAATGCATCCTCACATTAAAAAAGTCTTTAGAGTACCTAATTATCGGGAATGCATTTTTTGGGTTATATGAGGGTCGGTTTTCGGCCCAAACAAATATCATATTTAATATCACACAGTGTGGCCGAGAAAGCGGCTTCTCTTGCTATTAGCTTCCATCCGACACGAACATAATTTTGTCCTCTTGCCGCAAAATTTTAATATGCAACACGCAACAACGCAATAATCTGTTGCTGAGAGCGCGATACGTCCTGCTATCTGCTTCCATCGAACCCAAGAAGAATTTGATTGTCTTCTACTGGATCCGCAACACGATACAATGTGTTATTTTGTCTGTTTGTGTCTTGCGAAACTGGGGAAATGACATAATTTACAAAAAAGGCGGAGTCACTTACAACATAGGTCTAGAATAAACATTGCGAAGTGAAACACTCGGCCAGACGTTGGCAGCACCCTCTTAGAATTTAACGAAAACTTTGTGGGTGTGTAAGCCCTAAGCTACTGTGCATAGTTTTTTTATTTATCTGTACTAACATCTGAAAAGGACGTTTGGTTTGTTTTGATAAATTAATAAATTGATTCAACTGAACAATGATAAGAGATAGAGAAAAGTTACCAAAGCATGACTTTGAGAACTTTTTTAGCAAAATACTGACAAAGTTCAATTTGAGATCAAATGAAAAAATTAATTTTAGGAACATATAGTGATTTTGAAAAAATTGGTTACCTTAGATTTTTTTAAAACAAGTTTTTTTGGATGGTTAATTTAATTGCTTGAAACTTTTAATGGAAAATCAAAGTGGACACTCTTAAGAATAAAAAAAGTTTCTCTAACAGCAACATGACGCGGTTTCACGATTTTTGCTTCTAAGACCATAACCGTTTGCTAACGACATGAGTTAGAGAAAAGTGGTTTTAGAAAATTGTCCAAGTTTTCATTTAGAAAAATTAAAAATAATTTGATTTTGATTTTTTTATCAGCTTAGCATCTCAAATTCAATTTTTTCAGTATGAAAGTTCCGATAATTTCTTAGCAGGCATCCCTTGACAACTTTTATCTGAGGCGTCGTATTCCAACTGAGTAATGCGTAAAGGGGAGGGGGAGGAGAGTTGAGTTTGCGTTACTTATTGCTACATATGAGGGACGGGGGGTAATTGAGACAGTTACGTAAATGTGACGTTCTTTCAAAATCGAACAACTTTAGTTGTTGAGTGTTACGTAATTGCGAGGGGGAGAGAGGGGGGGGTTGTATGTCCGATTGGATGATACTTATCGTTGCATAAGAAGGGAGGGGGTCTGAAATCTAGATTTTTAGCGTTACGTTATTTGAGAACGACGCCTAACTCTTTTTATTACCGTACTTCCAAGACTTTGGTTTGTTCAGGAAAAATTTAGGCAGAGAAATTGTCTACACAGTGCCAAAAAATTAAATTCACAACTAATAAAAATGAAAGCGCATAACGATTTCGCACATAAAGCACATAAAGTGAAAAACATATGCAATTTTACACCGTTAATAATGCACAATACAGAATCGTATTAAGCCATGTAAATTTGTACGTTAATTGATATAAACTTAAAGCTTTGAATGTAAATAGGCATGCAAATTCACAATATATTCATTTACTTTGCATGTGAATATAATGCCACACGGAATATTACATGGTTTCCAATGCTCCATTTATGTGCATTTAAAGTAATGTTAATTTTATTTTACTGTGTAGGGTATCGGTCCTATCATCGTCCGGGTGTTTTAAAAAGATGATAAAAGAGCCGATTTCTTATCTAAAAAAACTTATTTTCAAAAAAAAAATTGAAATAACCGATTATTTTTAAACAACTTTTTGATTTTAAGATGGGTTTTTTCAGTGTAGGAACTCAAATTCAATTTTGACATAATTTTTCTACAAACACTTCTCAGTCTTCTTAACAACTCAGGTTCAGTTATTTTTCTACAAACACTTCTCAGTCTTCTCACCACTCAGTCATCTTAACAACTTTTCTCCATATCTTGTAACTATTGAAATTTATCGATTTAAAAAAACACGTCATTTTCAAATGTTAGTATAGATGAAATTTCAAAAAAAGTAGTTAAGTGTAGTAAGGTTTAAATTCCCCCAAAATTTTCTAAGGGAATGCTGCCAACCTATCAGCCGAGTAGGCGCAAAATCCTTCTTTGTTTCAAATTCCTTTGAAACAAAAAACAAGACAAAGAATGATGTTATGTCAGTAAAGCTGTTAATCTCACTCATAAACAGCATGCAACACCTCAAGTGAGGTTCTCGTAGCTGCCGATATCACACACTAGAGGATTCTCCATTCAAGCTATTTCTCGCTCTTACTCGCTGTCTCCCTTGCGCGCGTTCGCCCCCGAGATCATATGCACACACGCGCGCCTACTCTTTTACTCTCGTGTAGTCCTCTTTTAATGAGCACAACCAGCCGAGTACAACTGTTTTAAGATGCATTACGATAGCTGCGGAGAGACAAAAAAAAATTTCAAACAGGGTAGCGAACTACTTCAGTAGCAGTTTGCTTCGGCTGGTTTTGCATCAGACTGCTATAAAAAAACAAAAAAAAAACTTCACAGATTCTTCCCACACGCTCGGCTGTTGATGCACGAAGCAAAACCGGGTAGATGAAGAAATCATTTTTGTTTTCGAGCACAGTTTTTCAAGCACTCCTCCTAGTCGAGCAATTTCAGTCGAGTACTCAAACTCGCTAGCAGGAACTCGCGTACTCTTTTACAGTCGCTGAGTAGTTATACGAAAGAGTTTTTCGTGTCGGTGCGTGTTTGCTGCTACTCAGGGGAATGCATTAAAAAGAAAGAGTATCTCGAAAGCGTGTGTGCAAAAGTCTTGAGAAGCGTAGCATATGTGCTGTTCTCAAGCAGAAAGGAGGAAAAAGATTTTGCCTCTCGCTCGCTTTGCAACGCTGTTTGTCAGTGCGGATAAATGATTCATTTTCAACTCAATTTATTTTTAAATTACTATTAGAAAAAGTGTCAACTAATATACCACAAGTTCGGGGCAATCTTCACATTTCCTTCAACACAATGTAACGTAATAATATAATATGCATTTTAGAAGGTCACAGTCTCGTTGAAAATCCAACAACATGCCACCCCTTTGCGATCACTCACAATGCAAGTACAAACAGTAGTTTTACGTCAGCCTTGCAGTCATGGCTTTGCATACAACCCTTCTGATTGATGTTTTTGAAAATTATCGACCTTCTGGAACTTTTGAGCTCGGTTGAATTTAAAACGAAGAATTAGAATGCAGTTACTGAAGTATTCATGATAATAGTAATGAAACATATTCTCAATCATATGCTGCTGATGGCTTATTATATGGGATATTTAATTAGAGAGGTTGACTTTGTCGATAGTTCGAGAAAATGCCATAAATTAGATGTAATGTTGAAGGCAATAGTATAGAAACATCTCATCAATCGTCGTAGGTCAAATTTTGACCGCTTTGAGGGTTAACTTAACAAAATCTTATCAAGCTCAAACTTTTATCAAAAAAAAAAAAAAAAAACAAAACAAAACAAAATGTAGGACTCCATAAAAACACATTAAGACTGGTTTAACATGATACCCGCACATTGTTTTCCCTTTTTTTTGTGCTGTTAAATTAAAAAAAAAAATCACGAATAAAGAAAAATTTCTTTTTCAAATAGAGATTAACACAGATAATGAAAAATGTGAATTTGCACATTTTTGTAAGCGTATTGCACAGCATATTTGATATAGTGCATGAAACATGGATCCTGAATACTGATACTATTTTAAAAAATAAAACAAGGCGAAATAACATTTCAGTTTAGAGATACCTAAAAACAGACATAAATTTTCTGTGACTGGGTAAAATTGGAAATACGTTCTGGCACAGAGGAGGCTTCTAGGCAGGCTATACTGCTCTCATTGCAGTGTGCATATGATGTTTGCATGGTTTACAATGCGGCAAGCTAAAACTATAAATTTTGTGCCAGTTTGGAATTACTTCCAAAAGTGTGTGCGCAGATTCTAGTTCTCACGATGTTTATGGCTAAAACAATGGAGGTTATAATATCTCACCAAGTGTTTCATCGAAATTGTTTTATATTATTCTTGTAGCAGGTCATGAAATAGAAAATGGTACGTTGAATTGCTTTTCGTCAGAAGACATTCCAAAATTATGAACGACCCTTTTCCTCAGTTTTATTTTATTATGTTTTCTGATTTCACCCCAGTCGCAAAAGGATAAATAATGGTAATAAACTTTAATCATCCAATAATTTGGCTTTGCTTTTATCTATGAACAAAAACGACCGGCTGGTTGTAGAGTAGCAATCTCAAATGCAGATGAGGGTCTTAGATCGGTTTGGAATGTTTGCTCATTTCTCTCATTTATAATAACCTTGTTACTGAACCTTTTCTTTATAATTCAGTTCCGACAAACTGCGTGCGAGGACGCTTTAATGAAAAATCGGCTCTCTAAAGGTTCATCAAAATGATAACAACTGTAAACCTCGAATCGACCGATTCCAAAGCAAATCTTAAATAACGGACTCTCATGCGTGTGTAAAGACAGCGGCGAAAAAATGCACACCGATTTAACGATCACCCATTCCGGTACATTGTAATGAGACGTTCCGTTCTCACACAGACCCCGTTTTTTTACCGATCGTGGATCGCTGATAGCGGGCTAATTGAGACCCTCGAAGCAGTGTTGCAGTACAAACTGCCACACAGCCTTTTATTACAAGCGGTTGTTTTTACAGGACACAGGAAAAGTAATAATGAGGAAACAATCCACCTAGTAGTGATAAGTTTTCTGCTGCTCGACAAAGTTTTGTTTGATAACAAAACTTTTCATTTCAATCAACCAGGTACAAGCCAGCTTTCATCTTAAAGCTAAAGAGCTCGAGTGCCGCCGGCTGTCTTTCGGTTGAAGATCTGTTCGGCACGTCGATGGCATAATTAATTTCTCCAGCTCCGAGCAGTGGGACAGTGAGTTTCGGTGATCAGATCAATCAATTTAGTAATCGCAGTCATTAGCACTTGCTGTTTGTGTTGTGGCTGTGGCCACAGTGCATACAATGGACACAAATGGGGTTCCATGCTTGCGGTACGTCGCTCTTAATTACGATAAGATTTCATCGCAACTTGCGGCTCGGAGGGGGTCACCAATAATACACAACACTTCATCTGCCTTATGCGTATCGATTGTTCGAATGTTCCGTTGCTCGGATGGCGCCTCCGGCGAACGTCATATTTCCTCGCAGCCAGCAACCTCAAGGTGTGGCCGTCCTCGGTGAATTCGAGTCTACGGGCTTCACCCGTTCCACGGCCCGGTTCGATTGCTGGCGGTGATTTAGTATGTCAGTCAGGCAGAGTGCAATTAAAATTTTTTGATCATGTTAAGCTTCAATATATCAAAAGGTCTTGTACACCCGAAGTAAGCAATCAACCGAACCGCCGAAATCTTGCCGTATCTGTTGAATGCGACATGGGTGCTAGCTACTTCGGAGCGCTTATTAATTCGACAATCCACTGACACTAATTTGTTTGCCTTGCATTACTCTCTCCTGTTCTGCTTCGCTACCAGCTGGGCGGTGCGGATGGAAGTTTAATGCGGTGCTGGCCACGTTGTGCAGTTCAGCGATAGTTTGATAGGTCGGCACGCCACCTAGGCGACAAGTGATGAAATTGCAGAAATCTCTGGACGCGAAACCGATCACGCCGCCGCGCCGCTGTATCGAAGGGACAGCTTGGGCTGTGTACAAAAATTAACGGCTGCAGATTGATGTCGGCGATTTGGTCTGTAGCGCTCAACGTCTTTATAGATTAATCACGAACGTTAATTACATGGAATGCCAAATCTAAAAAAAATGTAAAATGAATATTCATTCTGTTGTGCGGATTTTGTGGTGTTGCCAAAAAGTGCTTCCAACATGTGATTTTTCGTTCGTCGTTAATATTAGTATTGATTTATTACAATTTGAGGAACTATTTGAGATTCGAGCTACGATTCTGGTCCAACTTATCAGCCGAATGCTCGATTGTCAGCTGGGAGATATTCTACAGTTGTACAGTGTACCAACATCTGCCAACAGAGACCTTTTGCGTTTCTCAGGCAGAATAGATAAACACCCACCGGTTTGTAGCGTTTTTTCTTGAATGCACTTATATAACGATTCTTATTTTTGTATAATGTCTCCATGATTAGTAAATGACTTCCTCAAGAAAATAAAATCGTTAATCATCGAAGATCGAAACGAGTCACAGACAAAAAAAAGAAATCTAAAATTACTCCTTTGCTCCGACATAACATAGTCGTTTAGGTCTTAATTTTACGAAATTTTATGAGTTCTATTTAAGATAAAGTCACTTGTCAATACCTACAGCAATTTTTTTTCCAGAAATTTTTACCTGCAGAAGTAATTTAAGCTGATTGTAAATGAAATGAAATTAATTGTCAAAAATTTTAAAAATTTTATAGCCACTGGCGACAATTAGATTTTAGAAGTTTTAGCACAACTGTTTTTTAAACCTTTAATATTTGTTTCAAAATATGTAAAATTGTGAAATCCATTCCAATTTCAGGGACGGATAAAAATTCAGTTGTGGCTTCAAGTTGTCGACCATCGAGTTTGGTTCCTTCGCTCAGTAAACTGCCTGAGAGAATTATTCTCAATAGGATGGTGTCACACATCAATGAAAGTTGAATTTTTGCAGATGAACACTTTGGATTTTACCATAAGCATTCACAACTCAATATTTGCTTAGAGCTACTAAAATAGTATGAGCTAACAAAACATGGTACAGTAAGTTTCCGTTTTTGGCAACAAAATTTTAAATTTCAGTTGCCAAAACCGGAACCGTGCCAAAAAAAAGAAAACCTTTTTTGTCATGATATAATCAATTTAAGACTTTAAAATTATTATGAAAACTTATTTATTATATGATTCAATAAGTTTATAATAACAAAATAACGTACACTGCCGTGATACATCATTATGACGTACATCCATTTGATCAGTTTTTCAATACGACCCAAAATCGAACGGGTTACTTGTCACTTTTGTATTGAAATGGTGCATACGTTATTCAGTTTTCTTGATTTTATGCAACGTACGAATAAGTAACAACTAAAAGAAAGATACCAAAAGATGGGTCTTCGAATAACGAACAAATTGGCCTTAGAACCCCATATTTGAAAAAATGGCGCTTGCGTCAGTCTGCGAGATTACGGCAGTACAGTAAAAACAAATTTCAAATTTTCGTTACTTTTATTCTCTCGCAAAGCTTTTACAACAGCGAGTGTGACGTCTTACTCTCTGTTCCATTTGAAAGCAAGTGAATGTAAACGACGGCTGGTTATAGATGGCCGGACCTGTTGTATACGATAGTGCGTTGTTTACAGTTGGAGTCAAATACACGTTAAATTAAAGTTACCCATTAGTGAGGAAAATTTAACTCATATTTGAAAAAAATGCACGACTTTTGATTTCACAAAACCATTAATAGAACAGCCTCTCACATAACTAAGCATGTGTCTTTGCGGAGCTCTTGCTTCATCGAGGTTTAACTTCTTCGAAAGTTACCTCACAACTCCATACCAGGGCACTAGGGTGGTACAAAAAATAAATTCTAGCTCCCATGCACTTTTCGTGTTCCTTATGGGTTATATAACAATCGTGTTAAAAGCTGTCCAGCTGGTCTCGAGGTACGATGCTGGCCTAACAAGCCAGTCGTCGCAGGTTCGAGTCTCGGCTCGGGAGAGACTGTTATTAGTGTCAGTAGGATCGTAGCGCTAACCCCGCAATTGTCCTGTACACTTAACAGTTGGCAGCGAAGTCTGTGTAGAATAAACAGAAGGTCGAGTTCCGATACAGAATGTAGCACCAAGGCTTTGCTTTTTTTTATTGAGACCTGAAATGATATTGTCAAAATAATTTCAACTATTTCAATATTGATTCAAAGACTATATAAGAGACAGTAAACCACACATATTTTTGTCACATATTTTAATCACATATGAAAATTTCTATCATAATCAGATGTTCTGGAAAAAAAAGACGGCAAACAAGTTTGCAAACATAGTTGAAATTATATTTGAGGAATATTATCAGCTGTTGTGTATCGACTAAATTAATATATATTTGATTTTAGGTTATAGGACAAAGCAACAGTTTACATAAGACCAAGACGAATATTTGCCATTCAGCGTTTCAATAATTTGCAATACTGCCAACCATTTTGATCAAGTTATCCGGTTGTCAGATTGCATGATTTGCTAACAGACAGACTGTAAATATAGGGACTGTATTATACACGTTAGTGTTACCATGGCAGGGAAGTATTTCGCTATCATGCAATGCTTATTCTCCCTTCCATTTTTTTCATCATCATTATCATTTCATTTTTAAAAACTTTACTTTGAGTGTTGTTCTGTGAACTGTAATTCTGTGAATTCGCTTCGTGTAATGTTACGCGACTTGTGATGGATGGGAGGAACATTACCCCAAAAAACCGGAAAGTCTGCTTTTGGATCAATTTTTTTGTTTAATTTTTAATACGTTTGTAGTTTTTTTTTTAAATTTTCGCTTCCCGCCAAAAAAACAGTAAAAAACATTTGGTTGGATTCTCAGTAAATGTTATTGCGTGGCCGTGAACGATGCGCATAAAATATTTCCTCAGAGTATGACAGCTCGTTACACGGATGAAAAAGTAGTGTATCTGGAAGGGTGCAGCCTTCATTAGAAGTAAAAATTTAAAAAAATTGGTTGAAATTTTCGAATGATTTCGCTAGTGGGAATGATTTTTACCAGAACTAGTTAAAGCAATTGGTTGTATAATTCTCCACCGCACAGTGGGATGAAATTAAAAATAGTGGGACATCGGTGTTTGTGCCGCATGATTTTTGTGTTTCGATGTCTTATAGAAAGCTTCACAGTTTTATAAACACTTCATTTGGATGTTAACATTTTTGAAGTAGAATACTTCTCTCAGGAAGTTCGGCTACATTAGGATGCGAAATGAAAATCTAAAACCGAAAAAAGTGAAAAATATGTCCGATTTCAAATGCTAATAAATCGGTTAGTACTCGATGGATTTCTTTCGTTCTTGCAGCAATAGATTTTAAATTTTTTCAAGATTATTTCCAAATGAAGATAATTGTAATTTTATTATTCAAACTATTGTACTATTGAAAATAGTCAAGCCTTGTCAAAACGAAAAATTCGACCTCTGATTAGTCGTTATATGATTGCTTCCCAAGCACGGTCGACAGAATCATACAATATTTGGCCTATATAAGAGCTTGTTTCAGCCGAAGCCGCTCATAAGAGTTCTAGACAGCGACAACAGCAGTCATCCCTTAGCAGTAGCAGTGCAGTGGATACCAGCGATAGCGGATAGCGGCCACAGCTGTGGCGTAGCAATGGATAGCGCACTAGTTGCAGCGGATCTCAGCATCGATAGCAGCTTGGCCAGCTGATGCAGGGACAGCGGATACCAATTGCAGCGTATAGCGGCCACAACTGTGGCATGGCTACGAATAGCGTAGCAGTTGCAGCGGGTATATCTGACCATGGAGCATTTATGCAATAATTGAATGAAAATTGCAATTGCAGCAATCGGACATTCTCGAGGCTACTAAATGTTTTTGGAAGAGCATAATGAAAGGTTTTTAATAAACTGCAACTGAGGTTTGATGCTGCTGCAAATGAACAGCAGTGTGATGTTAATTACGATTTGTTGATACTGTGCATAACAAGCGGTATATACGAAACAAATCCGATTTCAAACAGCAAAGTTCGGCGCGTTCTGCTCACGATGCTGAGTCTGTTTTAGAAAAATCACAACACTTCATTAACAAGGATGTAACGTCTCGAATAAGACGGTTAAAGTTTGACATCACAGCAGAATTTCGACCTTAATACTCATGTCTACCATCGGCAATATAAAACACGCAACAATTTGCTTCCATGCGACACGGAGACGGAAACATTTTTTTCTTCCAAGCCACACAACACGACACAATACATATTATTTTGTTGCCTTAATGAGAGCTCTATCGGTCCGGCTCGACAGAATGTCCATAAGAAATCGTTTTTGTACATCCGTGTTACGAAACTGAGAAAATCTGAATGAACTGAAAATAAAGGCGGGCCCAGAATGAATGAGATGTATTTTTCGTACGTGAGTATTACGACATACGAAATAACATTTTTCGAACGTTGTAGAATGGTATAACTGGAATTAATTTAGCCACACCAATTTTTCCAGTTATATCATTCCACAACGTTCGAAAAATTTATTATGTCAGAGCGGATATCGAACGCTATCTGACCATGAAGCATTTATGCAATAATTGAATGAAAATTGCAATTGCAGCAATCGGCCTTTTTCAATGCTACAAAATGTATTTGGAAGAGCATAATAAATGGTTATTAATAACTGCAACTGAGGTTTGATGCTGCTGCAAATGCACAGCAGTGCGATGTTTATTGCGATTTGTTGATACAGTGCTTAACAAGCGGTATATACGAAACAAATCCGATTTCAAAATGACTGACACGCAAGCAGCCGGGTTATCTTTCTTGTAAAAGTATTCTACTTCAACCTTGCAGTTGTGGCCTTGCACACAACCCTCCTGTGATTTTGTTTCAGGGGGTGTATATTAAAATAAGAATTTATTTGTTTTTATTTCTTGGTAAACTTGATAACTTTCTGCCGAAACATTATAAGACTAACTGTTTCGAGTAAGTTTGTAGAAGACCGAAAATTTCTATCTCTTAATCTGACAAAGTTATGAGGTATAATAGTAATGCACCCCCTTAAAATATATTTTTGCATGATAACTCTCTTTTATTAATTTTACCATTATTATAGTGTTCTACAAAGTTCAAACTTAGACTACTTGCAACATTTTTGTAGAAGAAAGTGTATCGCTATTTCTTAGTTTGGATGAGTTATGACTGTTTTTGAAATTTCTGACACAATTTTCGCGAGAGCATATCTTGTAGAAAGGCAGATATTGGCAGCCACTTTCAGTTTTATTTTGTTAGGATAATTTCCAATTGTGTGTATATATTGACCGGGATCGAACTGGAATAATTATTCGGAAGATAACTTGCAACTATTTTGGAATTTTGGTCAATTTTTTATCTTCGTCACTTGTCATATGTTCCGATTGAAATTGGGACAATTGATTCGCAGATCGTAATAAAGCTTGGCTTGCAGAAGTTTTGAACCACGTTCAACTCAAACAATTCTTTGATTGACTGACTGATTAAAGCAAAAGATGGCGGGTTGCTGAGGACTGCTG
The DNA here is from genome assembly GCF_029784165.1 of Wyeomyia smithii. Lineage (NCBI taxonomy): Eukaryota > Metazoa > Arthropoda > Insecta > Diptera > Culicidae > Wyeomyia > Wyeomyia smithii. The sequence goes on along the minus strand of NC_073696.1, from coordinate 86,486,278 downwards.
CTGAGCTTTTATTTGTTGCTCAAATGAATGCTCATAGTGAACACAAGAAAGATACAGCCAGGCTTCCCCCGGAAGCCATGCAATCACCCCAACAGGAGCAAAACTCACCAAACTGGTTGATCAGATCCGATTGTATCGTTAGTACACAATATATGAAGAAAGAAACGCAAGATATGCTCTCGTGAAAACTGTGTCAGAAAATTGCAAAAACAGACATAACTTTTCCAAACTAAGAGATGGCGATACAATTTCTTCTACAGAACTGTGAAAATTTATCTCAGTTTTAGCTTTGTAGAACACTTGAACAATGGAAAAGTTAAATAAAAAAGATATCACGCAAAAAAATTGGGTAGAGGGGGGTTTGGGGCTTTATACCTTATACCTTATAACTTTGTCAGATTACGATATAGAATTTTTTGATATTCTACAACCTTGCTCGAAATACTTAGTTCTAGAAATAAATTACTTAATTCTTCTGAATTTCTTTAACAAAAAATGTAACCATCCAAATAAAGTACTTACAGAACTGAGAAACTTTCTAGAAAACATCGAAACGCTAAAACTATGCGTTTCGTAACAAACACCGATGTCCCACTATATTTGATTGCGTCCCACTGTACGCCGGTAAAAAAATTATCCGCTTTTTGCTGCATTTACGGAAGAAGTAAAAAAGATGTTCAAACCATTTAAAACCAAACATGCGAATTTATTTTTCTTATTAGGGGGTGTTTGATGGATTTTGTAAAACCGATTAAGCGTTTTTCATAGACAAACTTTCTATGATTACTTATCACACTTAACACCTTTAATATAAATTATTATAATCAAATATGCTAATAGATTGCTTGTTTCAAATAACTTGACTTGAAATATGACAACATTATCTTAGTGAAATGAATAAATCGTTTACATTCCGACCAGAAAAGCATGAATATCCGGTTTCTACAGGGTGCGCACAGTATTTCTGAACTAAATAACACTGTGCTACAGCGTTTAAGAACTTCTAAAAAGTTCAAACCAATTTCACAAAATCACCCATATTTGAATCGTTTTCGAATATACTTTCAAAATCCCAGTGGATTTGTAGAGTTTTTCCTACAAAAATAAGTCGCAAATTTCATGTTAAGTCGACAAATTGCGTGAGAAAGTATAAAAAATAAGATTTCAACTCAAATAACTTAATGTTTGTTCATGAAATTAGTACAAACTTGCATATATTTAGAAAGCTCTATTTTTTCCCTTTCCAAAACTACTAAAGCATTGAAAATCGGTTTAGAATTGGCCAAGTTGAAAAAAATGTATGCGCTGAGGTTTACGATATTCTGACCATAACATCAATTTTTTTATATGTTTGGAAAATTTCTAGTATGAGCGAATGTTACACTCAATAAGATCTATAACCTACACTAGATCACTTCAGAAGTGCTTGCATTTTTTTTTTCATCTGTAACACAGTGTTATTATACTACCGAAATAATTTTCAAAAGATAATTCTTTGATAAACGTCATATCGATTGTTTTTTTTTTCAAACAATTTGGTATTTTACAACGATTTCATTCAAAAAAGTTGCCCGTTTTCTTGACGACTGTGGCTTTTCGCTTCTAACCACTGCTACAATGTTGTTTTAACATCTCATTGAAGTCATCATCTTTTATTTTGGACTTGCGTGGAGCGATTGTTGTGTCAGGAGCTCTATTGATACCCCATTCAACGACTACGCACAGGAAATAGTCCAGTGGATGAAGGTTAGAACTTCTAGGCAACAAAACTTCCTGCTTCAAAAACTCAGGAATAATTTTTGGGACATTTTTGTGTTTCCTTAGCATCTTTCAACTTGAAATATTGTTGATCTCGACAAGTTTACAAGATGAACAATTTTATTGACATTTGTCCCGCAACGGAGAAAATCAACAACGGAGGAAAGATTCAATTCTGCCATTAGCTCATTTTTATGCAGTATTGCTAAATACAACGGTTTAAAAATTATTCCAGTTTGAAGATTCTATCTACAAATCCCACACGCAAAAGTTCAAACCCTTATCAACCAATATGTCCCCTCAAAACGCACGATGATTGCTCTGACTTCGCATATAAAATGTGTGAAATGCGTAACACAATTTCGTTTACAATTTTCGTTACACTTAGTGAAGCTCTGTTGCCTCAGCAGCAGAAAAAGTATTCTGAGAAGACAGTAAATAGGTTGTACTTTTGGAATGCCTGGTCAGAACCTGTTGTGATGCCTGTTCATTAGACAGATTTGTTTACAGGAGAGGACAATTGCGGAGCTAGTGTTAGAATCTTACTGTCACTAATAGTCTCTACTTAACTGATATTGAGACATACGAGGACGGACATGTTAGACTAGCATCGTATCTTGAGAACAATTTAATCCATATTTGGTATGTTGCCTTTGTCTTCTATGTCTTTAACGTTCTGTGGTGGTGTAACGGAAACGTATCTGATCGGAGATTAGAAGTTGTGGGTTCGAGTCCCACCTGCTGAACTATATTTTTCGTAGTTTCTACTATCATATTTTTCAGTTAATTTAGTTTTCTATCTTCATCGCTACATTTTCTCCTTAACCAATACTTAAAAATAACATGACTTTGCTTAGAGTCAAGAAAAAAAATTATTTGTGTTCAAATAAAGAAATAAACCGAATGTGATATGACAAGGAATACTTAATTGTGATTGTTTAAAAACTTGGTAATATTAGAACATATTCTTGGTAGCAATGCTGCCTGATTTTGGTTATTTTTAGACTACCATATCCGATTTACTCATAATATCAATCATTTTAGAACTATCTACATTACCGTATTAAGTCCAAATACCGGTATCGTACCGTACCGTACTCACGGTGCTCCGAACACCGTTATTATAAAAAAATACGCCCTCGAAACTGTTAATGCCAGTTAGTTTGTATTACTATCCTGCACTTCTGAGCCAAATTTGAAAATCATCCCTGGAGTAATTTTTGAGTTACGCCCTTTTAAAGTTTTAGAGAGGATTACTCAGGCAAAAAAACTTGAATTACTCTTTCAAAATAAACGCTAATCATAGTAGGTATAGTTTTGCAGACAACACATGCCCATTGACGCCTCCTTAGAAGACTTAAACTGTATTAGAACCATCGGAAATTTTTTCTAGTCAGAAGTCAGACCCCGGGTAAAATGGAAAATTTTCAACCAAAACCCAAAAAACATCATTTGGTACCTTAGTTCACAGCTTCTACAACAATGGTTCAATCCGAACATGGTTCAATTATACAAAAAATGACCCGAAAATACTGTTCACGTTAGATGGTGTTTCGAAAAATTATTATAATAACAAATATTTTTCATATACTACACTTATGTTTATGTTTAAAGTACATCTATCAACATTATTTGCTATACATACGTGGATATATAAGGAAAAGTTTTGAGCTCTGTTTATACTAAATCTCCTACCTCTTCCTTCTCTTTTGTATCCAATGACTACGCGCAAAAATCTGATTTGTATTACTTCATGGACTAATTATGTTTTTTGTCTCTTGACTTACATTTTATGAGCGCTACATCCAATTTATGGTCGTCATAATCGCCCTGCTAGATAACAATTGAGCGTCTAGTGGAAAGATTTTAATCCACTCGTTGTTGGATCGTGTATCTTTCCATTATGAAATGGCATACCTACTGAAAAGAAATGTAAAAAAGCAGGAAAAAATACGGCATCGTTTGCTGTCCCTATCTGTCTACTGTTGTAGCACTCTTGTCGCAAAACCCTTCATAAAACAAATAGTTATGATTATAACAGTTAGTCGAGACATCATCTAACGTGGAAAATTTTTAAAGTTTTTTTTTCTGTATAGTTGAATCATATTTGGATTAAACCATTTTTGTTCTAGATATAAGGTTTCCATTAGTCTAGTTATTAAATTCTGGTAGATTGAGGAGTCAAATAATGTTTACTGTTGTTTGATCCGGACAATTTTCCAGTGGTGCTAATATAGTTTAAATCTTCTCAATAGTTCGTCAATGGACATGTGTTGCCTGCAAATCATACCAACCATGATTTAAGTTTGTTTTGGAAAAGTAACTCAATTTTGTTTTGTATGATAAATCCCCCCTAAAACTTTGAAAGGGCGTAACTCAAAAATTATTCCCAGAAAGATTTTTAAAATCGGCTCAGAAGTGTAGGATGGTGAAAAAAAATAAACTGGCATCAACAGTTTTGATGTCGTATTTTTTTTAATAACGGTATTTGGAACACCGTGGTACCGATACCGTACAAATTGCTTACTGACACGAAGGCATAAGAATTATTCAACAATAATTTTCTTACCGCTTCTTAAAAGTGTTTCGAAGCCGGAGCATTAGACGACGCAGTTTCGCCGCTTTGCTCAATAATTGACAAAAGCACTCAACTAACACTAACTGAAAATTTACCACCACTGATGCATTACTTGCTGACAAGTTTGGTGTGTTTGCGACAGGTGTTATTTAAGTTGTGTTTCGCTTTACCTTTTGCATTTTTCCATAAAAACTTGTAAAAACGGAAGTTTGTGGTTTGTTTTAAATTTGTTAACTTTTTTTGTTCAAGACCAACTGTGTTAATTAGCTTTCCGCAAAAATTAGGTCCTCCGTGTTGAATATTCGAATTATGCATAAAATGGTTGGCTATTCCCGGACACCTTTATGATGGCTTTTCAGCTCATCTCATTTTTAAAACGTTCCATGGAGCTTTAAAAAATTGAAAATATGAAAGTACATCTACCCTGAATATGGCAGGTCATTTTCGGTACACCCTTGCAGAAAAAATAGTTCAAAGTTACACCAATCAATTTTTCAGGGTTCTCGAACTTCATAAATTTCTTAGCAGAGAGTAATATTCAATGAAGCTAAGCGAATATTGATTGGAACTTTTCTTGAATTCGTGAAAATCTAGATGATTATAGGTAAAAAAAACGAAAATTCATAGTAATCCATATTAACAGTAACAACTTCTTGTTCTGTAGTAACAACTATTTGTTCACTATATCGATCATAAAATATACCATGGAATAATTTCATATGCAACCCCATCATGCTGCTTTGGTTTGTTTCATTATCAAATTCCATAATCCACATTAACGGTGATTGCATATTTGCGACGTTCATATTTTAATACATACATAGCACATAACTTCACTCGGTTTTAAGCTGATAGATGAAAAGGATAAAAAATTACTATTTATAATTGGAACTAAAATTTCAACTTTGTTTATTGTGGATCTAAATTGAAGTCATTATTTATTTTCACTTGTTTTGTTTGTGCCTAATATTCGAATATTTTATATTTTCTTATATCCCAAACAAAATAAAAAGCATTTGGTGGGGAAAAATGTTGTACTGAATTCGCTAATCGTTGCTCAACTATCGATGTCTTAAATCCAGTCCACCCAAAAAAAAAACAAATTAGCGAACAGTACGACTTACTGGACAAACATTGCCATTAGCTCTGCAATATAATGAGGCTTACGAAAAAGAAAAACACAACCGATAATAGCTCTCGACAAGCGCACAAACCCACGATAATCTGTCAAGATAAATTGATGGGAAGTTCCCGCCCAGCGAAACAGCAGGAATCGTTGCTGCACCCATTCATACTTGTTTCAACCTATCCATCTATACGGCTTTCCACGATCGTTGCAATCGAAGGTTACCGGAGACAGGCCGTCGTCGAGAGCTCGAGCAGTCCAACCGGTGGCGCTGTTCACCCTAATCCACCGGACTCTCGTACGCCCAATAAGCGCAGATCTTGTTTTCAGATGGTAGTATGCCTATGCTCTCGCTTCGCTGATATATATCTTGTATGCCGGGCACACACAACACAGACGCCCTCCCTGTTGTGGCGCGGATCCCGACCTACCAAACAGCAGACAGCGTTTGACCTACTCGTGATTGAATCGACAGATCGATCGCAACTTGATTTTTTGCCGAGCACCGAACTTTAAAGATCACTCCATTTCTCGCTTCATTCATTGAAGGGCCCCCCCCAAAAAAAGAACTGAGAAACACAAAAGAAACAACACTAATGACATCAACACCACACTACTGTGATCGCTGAAAATCGCCGCTCACAGCTGGGCACCCCGTCGGGTCGCAGCGACAAATCACAGATGACCGCAAACTTCGTCGCTCACCTTCATCGATATTCACGCGGCAGCTTTTTTTTCGTTACTTAATTTGATCAATTTTAACTTTTTCTAATTAAACGGGGCACATTTACCGACCTCTTCGAAAGGCGACGGGAAAGATAATCTGAGGCTTCGTAAATTATATACGAGACGCATTTATTTTAAACTCGCGTATAAGTCTGGACACGGGGCCACAATCACGCCAACAGGACCGACGATCAAACGGTTTACGAGTGTCTAAACGGTCGCGCGCTGGCAGACTCGAAGAACTGCACGTACGATCACATATAATTAAGGAGTGCTAATTTTTCGAGATTATTATTTTTCCATTGAGTTGGGGCAAATGGATATTGCTGCTTCCATTCTGTTGGAAGCTTTTAACCTTTGTCCGACCGGCCGTCTGAAGTATGCTTCAAACGAAATGCTGTTCAACTTGTTTCCTCTGTTTACAAACACTTTCATTTTTTTCCAATCAACTCCACTCGAGCAAGATGACCACTCAAAACACCGCGAGAGAGCGAAAAAAACTTCCCTTCAACTGTTTTTTACAGGTGGGTTGATTTTTTGATGAGGGAAAAGTACATTTAATTATCAAGGCTGCTATCACTAGTGACAAGAGGTGACAGCCAACAGCGATTTGTGACGATAATTGCTTATCTTGTTTCATGGGTTTAGTTCAGCATAACATGGTTTTCTCGCATACAAACACGAACGCACAATTCTGACGGTATACTTGCTGATCCTGATTTTCACCGTCAAGTAACACCCTCACCTCTGGTGGATGAATGGTAGCTCTTTTTGACAATGAAAAAGAGCTCATGACAATTTCCAGAACACAATTTGCCAGCAGCGGAACGACCGTATTTCCCTCAGAACAGGTTCCGGCGAAGAACCAGCCGAAAACGCGCGCGAACTCAGTGCCCTCTATGAGCAAACTGTGGCCACCGAACGAAAGGGGCTGCCAGTGGACCGACCGTCGCGATACTGAGACTGAATTTTACACGATTGAAATGAATTATCGAATTCAGCCGGGTGAGCGCGCGGTGCGGCAGCCAGCGGTAAACTCGGGTCTCGGTCTGGCCGAGGCTGCAAGATTGAACTACTTTTCTAGTGAACCACTTCTCGTCATCGTCGTCGTCGTCATCATCGTCACAGTCGGTATCAACGGAGAAGCTGTGCATTTTGTTGTTGTTTTCAGTTGCCTGATGTTGTCGTTGGGGGTTTTCGCAAAATCCTAACCGTTTGGCCCGTCAGCTGGCCGGTCGTCGTCCTCTTCGCCTTCGCCAGCGTCTGCTTCGTCCATGCCAGGGGATCCAAAGGAGCTCTCTTTCGCGGAGCTTCTGAGCCCGATCAATCTCTCGCTCGCGCACTCTCTCTCTCACACAATCAATCTCCCAAAGAGCATATTTTATGCTTACTAACCAGCATAGAAATGTGTAGTTTTATAGTAAGTAGAACTATAATTGGGGGCCGTTTGTTTATCGTCGCTTACCTCTGCCCGTAGATTTCGTTTTCATGTGGAATGCTTTGCCAGCGGATAGTTGATAATGCATATTATACCTTCAGCGTAAAAAACGATGGGAGAGCTCACAATCCGTAAAGGGGAAATCAGGTAATACATATTCTCACTGCGCATTTGAAGTACATGTGCGTAGAGAAAGGTTGTATACGTGTTTTTTATCATAGATAGAAAAATCGAATTCAAAAATGTTGGTTTAGGTAATAGAACAGAATAATGTAAAAAAGTAGAAGGTTATATCTGACACACAACCGCATTATTGACGTAGGACTACTCCGAGTAATCGTTCATTGACACACAACACAGTGAGCAAGAGGAAAGAAAACTAGAATTACCACATCTTTGATTTTTACATGCTCAAATCATTGATTTTAATTTCTTCACAGCTCTATTCTCATTAGGTTTCATTGCAACGACATATCCAGCACAAAGCTTCTCCCTACCCTCACCCAGCGAATGACAATACTGGCTCGTTCTTGTCTTGTTAAAAATAATAACAGGTTCGTTTTGCTTCAGAAACGGTGCGCCAGCTTGTTTCAACCGGCAGCAATACTGTTGTAATGTTAGACCAAAATCGAATTCCAAGGCGGTCGCAGCATTTCTGTTTGCAGTTAGCGGACTCCCGATGTTCCTGTTTGCACAACTTTAACACGCAGTTCACAAACAGTCTTTTTCAAGACTTTTATTAAATTTATAAAGAAAGTTAATTAAATTTTACTCAACGATGGGAATTTCGAGCCCAGTGAATGGACAGTGAATAATAACAGGTTCGTTTTGCTTCAGAAACGGTGCGCTAGCTTGTTTCAACCGGCAGCAATACTGTTGTAATGTAAGATCAAAATCGAATTTCATGGCTATTAGTGTTTTAAAATCGTTTCTGCGGGTTCTGACGAGCAGTGGCAAGCCGTCATAAATCAAAACTTAAATTGAATTCATTTGTCCCGCCGCAGATTGCTTGAGATAATTTCTCATTGCGTGTGATTGCGGGAACATATGCAGCTAAGGAAATGAAAGAAAAATTAAACCGGGCGGAGCTTATCAGTTGCCAGTGTGCGAGTATAAAAGGAAAAGAACCGTCCGCGCGTTCAGTCATTTCGCATTTTGAGCTAGACCTGTGCGCGTCGCGGTCGCAGCATTTCTGTTTGGAGCTAGTGGAACGCTGGATGTTCCTGTTCGGATTAGACAACGAACTCTAATCATTTGACTGATTCTAGCGCTAACACTGGAGACGGAGAAAAATAGTTGTGATGAAAGTGATGGGCTGTCGAAAGGCTACTCTGCCGTTCCAATCATAGTAGTCCCATGTTCTACACAAAACTTATGCACGCTGGGACAACTATGCTTGGAAGGGCAGTACTTGTAGTAAACAAATTTGCTGCAGCGAAGGTATCTGCCGAAGCCCAGCACACAACTTTATCAAGCAGTTCAGAAACAGTCTTTTTCAAGACTTTTGAAAAATGTATAAGAATAGTTATTTCAATTTCATCCAACCAAGGATATTCATACTTTTTCGAAGCTGTATTTTAAATGGAATAGTTGTTTAAAATGTCCGAAAGCGTAACAAAAAATCAATCACGACGTGGCATTTCAAGAATCAATTTTACGTTTACATGCGCCATGGTTTGTGTCTACTCATGAAGTCTGTGCCAGGCATGCGCGCACGTGATTGGTTCATTGTAGGGGAAATTCGATCTTGAAAGTTTTCACTAATTTTCACTGTTGAACACTTAAGTAATAATGATCACTGAAGTATCACAAAAATGTCCATCATTTTATCAATCCAACGACATATTGATCATTGTAATCCATCATGTGGTTACACAAGTATTACCGTTTGAAATCTTTCATTCCGGCGTTACACCTTGGTTTTTAGTTTTCTCAGAATGTATCTCAATATAGTGCGGTTAGACGTAGTCCTACGTCAAAAAACTAAGATTTTTTGATTACGTGTCGTGATGTATAATGATTGTTCATACAACTTACACATTGCGAGCAATCTACTACAGGAATTGCGTAAAATTGAGTAAGTTTTTAGGAATCTGGGGTTGAAATGATCTGCATTTTGTAAATCCTATTTCAAAAGAAAGGTTTTGGTGTATCTTGTAGGAAATCTATATCATTCTGGGTTCTAAAACATGATTGAATTTCGAATGAAGTAGTAGATTTGACGTTATTACTTGTTTAAAGAAAAGAAAAATAGCAAATTACGAGCTCTCAATAATTTGCTTTCTGGGAATAAATTCATGTTTTGTATTAAAAATATTATATGTCTGTTTTCAATTTTTATTCCGCAATTTTGTCTTTACCATCCCTTCTGGCATATTTGTTACCATTTGAGTAACTTCCGGCATGTTTGGGACATGTTCGAATTAAGTGAAAATAATCAATATCCAATTAATGTATTTTGCTTCTCAAGATTTTACCCCTTTTCGCCTCAGAAATAACTTCTGGTTACGCCTCTGCATCATACAAGTAAATAAAGAATAGAAATTTTTATTTTATGTTCGTTAATTGCAAAATTTCAGTATTTTTGTGTGACTCGATTATCCGGAATGAAACAGTTTTTGATGTTCCGGATAATCGAGTCCGACCTGTATTAGGGTGCCAGCCAAAATGGTCATCACGAATTTCAAAAAACAAAAACTCTATACAAAATGTTCACCTCCTCGAAATACTACAAGGTATACAGCCCTAGGTATACAGCCCTATCGTTGCTCAATGTCGCGTACCTCTAACAGCTACACTCCACTCGCTATTGTGTGATAAACTAGACTGAAGCTGAATTTTCTACACGCAGTCTCTTGTATCGAGATTTTTGCTATTAGAGCCACGCAGTTTCAAAAAACAAACGGAATAAAACACTTTGTTGAGTCAAAACATGTAGGCAGTGAAATTTATTCCGTCCATGTTATTGTTATCCGTGCTCGGGAAGCAAGCCTATAGCGAGGGAAATGTATGGGAAAGCTTGACCTTGGAAATTTTCACCTTATTGAAAACTGAAAAATCACCCAAAGGGGGGGGGGGATTGTACGTGAAATTTCAGTTTTCGAATTTTTTTTTTGATGCCAAATGACTTAAAAGCGCATGAAACGCCGAGAATTGGTGTCATGAAATTTTTTTTTTGCAAAAATCGGCGGAGTTCAAAATGTTTAGAATTTATCTTTTGAAATTGATCACTAGTCTCTCGAAATAGCCTGTATAATGATCAGTGCTGATAAAAGTCATTTTCCTCAGCAAAATTCTTCGAAAATTACAGCCAATCATTTCAAATTTTCACTTCCAATGATCGCAGCACTCTTTTAGATACACTAGATTTTCGTCCTAGTAATGTGCTGTTATACTCAGATGAAATAGATCGCGCGCATCCTTCACGGTTACGGAATAAAATTTAACGACAAATCCAACCAAATGATCTTCACTTCAAAGCGAAAAAGAAAAACGAACAGTCCAATCAACCAAAATGAACCTCACTTTATTGTTTTAGAAGTTTTTTGCAGTTTTTTTTTAATCAGATTTTGAAAAATATTAGCTCTTTTGAATAATTAATTGTTAATTTTTATTCTAATTTTTTATTTTTAAATAAATAATTTTTTTAAGTGGAATTTTTTTGGAAAGACATAATGATTTTCTACAATTTTGCCGAAGACACTATGCCAATCAAACAAACCGTTTCGACTAGGCATATTTCTACTTTCCAATAGAGCACTCTATGGGGAATTAAGAATATTTTTCACAGTCAAAACGGTTTATTTAATTGGCATAGTGTATCTGCCAAAGTTGTGAATAATAACTTTGTTCTTCCAAAAGAAATGTACTCTATGAAAACAAAAATAAATTTAAAAAAATATAACTTTTTTTTCTGATTTCTCCATGACCGGTTTCGTTGTTCAGGTAATATTTCGTATTTTTCATGAAAAAAACCAGTTTTTATTAAATGGGCTGTTTTGGAAAATTAATTTTAAACTTTCTTTTAATTTTTTTTCAAAAAAATAATAATTTGTTTTTAGAGTGTATATTTTTTTTGAAAGACACTACTATTATCTACAACTTTGCCGAAGACGTCACACCGCTCAAACGAACTGTGTTGGCTCTAAAAATATTTGTAATCATCAATACCTATCCGAAATAGTATTTTTCGAAATGAGTTGTGTTTGAAAAAATTAAACCAATAGCAAAAAATGGCATCTTTTGCCTATAAATTTGCCTATTCTGATGATGTAAACTTGATTGAAAATGTATGGTCGAACTGTCAAAACGACGCAAACCCAGAAACAACGAGTCAATTGTGTTGCGTATCTGATTGATATCCTTATACTCTCATTATCACGGAATAACATCGATACAGTCCCTTGTCCGATTATATAAGCCAGAGCACTGTGTGTTCGATCAAGTGCTGGCAAAGGACATCATTGTGGTAAATAACACGAATAAATTATCTGGTACAACATTCGAAAGAACAAGTACAAGTGTCCTAGAGAGTAGATTTTCAAACAAAATTTGAAAAAACATATTCCATCAGTTTCCACCGTTTCATGTACTTTTAAGACACTTGGATTCGAAAACATTTATCAAATATTCAAATTCCATGTACCCCCCGTGTGTGATTTTGAAAATGACATGAAAGCATTCAACATTTTCCGCGGAACATAATCTTTATTTTGGTTGAGATAATTTTTTTTTTGCATAGAGTAGTTTTTTGAAACATTTTGTAAATTTGTTTTATAATATCTTGCCATTTTACATGTTTTTTTTCCAATTCAACATTGCCACCCTAACGACAATGATATAACAAATATTACGTTTTCAGGAATTTTTCTGTTTGTATTCAGTGAAAAGTGATTTTTTTCCTTTTATATTCAATTTTACACAATATTAGGAACCACCCTATGTCGAATATATTAACCACCCTAATGAAACATAATGCATTGATGCTAGTTATAGTGTATATCATTATACAGGCTATTTCGAGAGACTAGCGATCAATTTCATTGAAATAAATTCTAAATGTTTAAACTCAGCCTTCCACAATTGAAAAAAACGACTAAGTCCCAGAGAGTCGATTTTTACAAAAAAAAATTTCAGATGACACCAATTCTCGACGTTTCATTCGTGTTTAAGTCATTTGGCATCAAGAAAAAATTACGAAAACCGAAATTTCACGTATCCAAACCCCCCCCCCCCCCCCGATTTTTCGGTTTTCTAAAATTTATGTTTATGAATTTACAAGTTACAGTACTGAGAAGCGACTATCCTCCGAGTTTTTTGAATATGGAAATATATGAGTTTCAAGTTTTGGTCAAACACTAAGAAAACGATATCCGAGACCAAGGCCAAACGGGATAAGTATTTCCCGGACTCTGCACCGTCGATTGGATCCATTCATAAGTGGTTTACCGAGTTTCGTTGTGGCCGTACGAGAGCAGTTGATGCTGAACGATCTGGGTGCCCAAAAGAGGTTACTAAACCTGAAAACGTCCGAAATAAACCATGATATGTTGTTGAATGATCCCAAAGTGAAATTGAGAAAGGTAGCTAATGGTGTAGGCATGTTATTGGAGCGCGTGGGAAATATCGTGCGTTCAGTTTCGGGCATGAAGAAGCTCTGTGCGTGAGAGATGCCGCGTTTTCTTACAGTGGACCAAAAACGAATTCGTGTAACGACTTACCAACAGAATTTGGCATCATTTCTGCGTAAGCCGACCGAGTTTTTGCGCCGATTCATAATCACGGATGAAACCTGCATCCATTACTAAACTCCTGAGTCAACGCAACAGGCAAAATAGTGAATTTTACCGGGCCAAAGTGCTCCGAAGCGTCTGAAAACTCAACAATGGGTCGGAAAGGTTATGGCCTCCGTATTGTGGGATGCACAGGGCACAATATCCGTGAACTATCTTGAAAAAGGTAAAACCATAACCGGAGCATACTATTTATCATTATTGGACCGATTGAAAATCGAAACCGCCGAAAACGATCGGGTTTGAAGAAGAAAAAACTGCTTTATCATTACGAAAATGCGCCTGTTCATTCATGCTTAGTTGCAAAGTTGCATGAATTGGTTCTTCAGCCACCGTATTCACCAGACCCAGCGACTATTACTTGTTGTCTAACCTGAAGAGATGGCTCACCGGTGCGTTTTTACTCAAATGAAAAGCTCATAGCTGAAACTGAGGCTCATTTTGGAAATCTTCTTATCGAGTACTTTTCGGACGGTAGCGAAAAGTTAGAAAATCGTTGGACTCGCTGTAGCGGCCTAAAAAAAAGAGTGTGTTGAGAAATAAAACCGAATATTGGTAAAAATTGTGTAGTTATATTCGGTGTGCAACTAAGTTCAAATAAAAATTCAGATTTTATTGGAAAAATAATCATCTATAAATCATTCAATATATTGTCCATCGCTAGGTGTTACTTTGTCCCACCTTTCAGTCAGAGCTCGAAAAGCGATACAATAAAAGTGCTCGTCATTTGAAGCTATCCACTGATCGTGCCATTTTTCGATATTGTCAGGTGAGCAGAGCTGCTTAACTATCAGCAGATTCTGTGCTATCGAACGGAATCAATAATAATCAGATAGTGCAATATCTGGGGAACGGCAGCCGATTTTGGCGTTTCTATGTACATTTTCAATGTTCTGGCAGTGTGATGCCGAGCGTTGTCGTGCTGTAAAATCACTTTTTCGAGCCTCTGCTCGTAATCACATCAATTAAAGTCGATCGTTTCCAGTGACAATTTTACTCGATTACAAAACCACCCTTTTGCACTTTTTATTTTTGTAGGACTATTTTTGAATATTGTACATGGTTTAGTTCAGCATCGCATTCAGTTATTTGACTAACAAAGCCCATTATACAACGTAAAACAAACGCATTTTGCTTATAATTCTGAGTTGGAACCCATCAAATACATATAAAAATTTTCAGCCAGGAACTGCAAAGCGGGATTCATGACAAAAATTTACGTTAAAAAAGAACCTTCATATCTTTTCAAGGGGCTGACATATTGGCATTTTTAAGCACCGGTTTGCAATCAAGGTTTCAATACTCGACAGAATTATTTTTAATATTTGTGTTGGAGGGTTTTATCTAAAAGTTTTGAACCAAATTCACTTATTTGCGGTATTCAATGGGCTCTGTGAGTCAAATAATTGAATGTGATGCTAAACTTTACCATGCAGCATATTCAAAAATAACCCCACAAAAAATAAAAAATATGAGATTAAATGTGGGAATCTACCAGAATCGAAAAAAAAAATCAAAAACTGGTTTTTACCTTAAAAACTATTTTTTTTTCATAAATCACGTTCGAGCAACGTTAAAACAGTTTTTTAGAAAGTTGAATTGTTCTACAAAAATACTATAAATAACATTATTCCTCAATTTAGGGTTGAGCACCTTGACTTTTGCAACATCGTTTTTTTTGGGACACCCTAATGACCAGGCTGTCCTCATGACTTTCGATTTTCTGTTTTAAGACTTTTGTAATGGATCCACTTTCCTATTTGCCGCTGGAGCAGTTGCTCATAAAAGGAAAAACGATAATCAACGTCCCTTAGCTTTAAATAATAAGGAACCCAATTTCTTGTTTTTAGATTATTCCCATAGCATGCATCCACTAGGAAATAGCTTGGTTGGTAACTTCTAATACCGAAGCAAACTGTCTAAACTACAATTGAATCCCTCAAGAACGACATTCTTTATAGCGACAAATTTCGCTATAGCAACATTCTCAAACGCCTCTCAGTTTTATACTAATATTCTTCGTTTTATTGCGATATTTTGCTGTCACGATCTTCCTCTATAACCGCATGCCAAAACTCATACTTGTCATTCTTTATTGCGACAATAGTACAGTCGAATCTCTCTATAACGACATTGCTATTGGCAGAGCTGCATGCCACCACGGGTCGGCGCGTGGCGACCGCCGAGGTCACGTTATATGAGGGCGACCGCTGACAGTACCTAACAGCCCCGGACCAGCAGCGGGAGATTGCCTAGGGGTGGTGAGGGTCGGACACTGGGCCGTCGACTCCTCGTAAATGCCACAATTACCCGGAAGCATCTCTGACGGAGCGAGTAGTGCCGCTCCCATCAACCAAATGCACTCCCTCGCCCATTGGGGCCGACACCAGAAAGGTCCCAATTATGGCAACTGGCAGCGAACGAAACGGATTCGAGTCGAATACGATAAGGAACCATGACCAAGGGCTGGCACCTGCATCGAGCTCCCTTAGTAAAGTCGCGTGACAGCGGCTTGAAACGGCGAGATGGTACCCGGTGCAGGGGTCTTCGTCCCGTAAAACCTGGCAGGCCTTCCAGTACGTTCCGCGTCCATTGCCTGGTGGGAATCAGGCAGAGAAGGATCAGATGGGGGGGAACTAGTCCTAGGACAAGATGCTTCTCTTCTGACTTGCGCGGGCGGGGGCGTCATAGTGCTCATAAGGTGCTATGGCGACCCCCCTTACCCAGGGCCTCACTGCTTCGGCATAGATTACCATGGGACCATACAAGCGACTTCTCATTTATGGACAAGGATAGCGGCTGGAAGGGGGACCCAATTAACAAAAATGAGCCAAACCGAAAACCAAAAAAGTGGAAGAGGTTGTTTATAACCTGGCAATCAGGCTGGCGATAAAAACGGCCCCCGGGCTGTTTCGAGTAGTCATGCAGAGGTGCCTGGATGACTGCCTCTTTCCGGATAGGTGGAAGCGGCAGAAATTGGTCCTACTGCCAAAGGCTGGGAAACCACCAGATGACCCATCGGCATATAGGCCTATCTGCCTGCTGGACACGACGGGCAAGGTACTTGAGAGGATTATCCTAAACAGACTCGTGAGGTACACAGAGGGTGTAAACGGTCTGGCAAGCAACCAGTTCGGCTTCCGGAATGGCAGGTCCACGCTGGATGCCATCGCCTCCGTCACCAAGACGGCGGAGATAGCACTCCAGCGCAAGAGAAGGGGAATACGCCATTGCGCAATCGTCACGCTTGACGTGAAGAATGCGTTCAATAGCGCCAGTTGGGACTCCATAGCGCTCGCGCTCAGGAGCATCCACGTACCGGTGTCGCTGTACAAGATTCTGGAAAACTACTTCCAGAATCGAGTACTGGTTTACAACACAGAGGAGGGTCAGAAGTGCGTCCCAATCACCGCCGGGGTTCCGCAAGGTTCAATCCTGGGTCCGGTGTTGTGGAACGTAAGGCTGTGCGAGATTTCGAATGATTTCGTATAATTTCGCAAAACTCGAAATTTCCCGAAGTTTCGCGAAATTTCGGTTTCGCGAAATTGCCGAAAAATTTCGTTGAATTTCGATGAATTCCGCCTAAAATTTCGCGAAATTAAACTTCCAATTTCGACGATTACGAAATTTCGGACAAAATTTCCGATGCACATTATTACATTATTTTGGTTTGTGCTCATTGTGACTAAAAATAAATTGAATATATCTCAACAGATATCTGGTTTACTAATAAAAGTCAGACATAGAAGAATAAACTCTCAGCCGGTAATTTTTGTTTTTAAAGACAAAACCGTAACATCATGCGGGAAGTTTTTTTTTCACGCAGAGCATAAAATTCATGTCAACACTGAAGTCATATTCAAGAAATATTAAGCCGTCCAAATGCGCTACAAGGTATCTAGTAATTTGTTTGTAGGAATAAATTTTATGCATCTTTTACGCACATCAAAATGTGGTTATATTTGCAGCGCACAAGGTTAAAGACAACTATCACTTTTTGTCTTTCGCTTAGGAGGGCATGGCAATTTCTGTCAAAACTAAAGCTCTGAAGCTCTATCATACAGGCCAAATGTTCTATGCTACTCGACTTGTAAAAATTTTCAAGCGTTTAAAAGTCATATTCAAGCAGAAAAAGTTGTAATTGCCTGAATTTTTAGTATTGTTTCAAAACACTCTGACTGCTGACTTCAAAGTTAGCATAGGTTTCAAAACTGCCAGGTACCTTATCAAAACTATTTTAAACGTGTTACCAAAAAAGTATACTTTATCAATGAATAAATAAAAAGTACATCGTTGAACACATAACTGAGAAATGTTACTTTTGTTTTTAGGGGACACAAAATTTTACAATGTCAAAAACAAGTTCAGATTCTAACATAAAAGTAATTCTGACTTCGCACTTGGCGAATTTACAAGGTAGAAGAAAAAAAGGTTAGAAAGAACGAGAAATAAGAGAACGAGGATGATTACGAATAACTTAATTGAGTAAAAAGAAAACTATTTGTTTGTTGCATTACAAAATTCCATTCTAACTGTTGATTGTTTGAAAGAAAAATAATTTTTGTTTGTTTCAAACAGGGCCGGATTTAGACGGTGGGGAAAATTTGTTTGTGAGGCCCTCTTTTCTTAAAACATTTAGAGGTAACGTTCTGAAAGGTGACGAGCAAAAAAAAAGGTCACCCCAGGATTAGGGGGGCCCCTTGAATCGGGAGGCCCGAGGCATTCACCCCCTTCGCCCCCTGCCCCCTTAAATCCGGGCCTGATTTCAATGGGGCCGTTATAAAGGGGGAGACGGGGAGGAGGGGGAGGGGTTGTCAAAAGACCACGAAAAATCATGTGGGGGGTGTGGGGGTTATTGAATAGACCACGTAGTCTTTTTTCTGACTTATAATTTATTATTTCCCCTAAGTCAAGACAAAGCTTTCGTAATTTTTTATTTAATAAATTTATTTGGCACGACTTGATAATTAATGAGTGTCACGGAAAGTTTGCGAGTTGTCAGCAATTAACTGTAATCAAATTTTTAAAACATATTTCAAATTTATCCGAAAGAAGAAAATATTTTTTTTGGTTTTAAACAGGCTTTGCCTTATAGGGCATTTACTTCTATAGAATAATAGTTCTATTTGGCAATGCGTCGGGATTTATGACATTTTTCCTGGAAGTATATTTCAATACTCAACGACCGGTAAAAAAATCAACGTCTTGGTCTTAAAACAATATATAAGATCTGGATGTTCGTGAACTGAAGGAAGAAAGAAAGATGTTTATATTTTGTTCGACATTCAAAAAATTTGTAATTAAAGAAAAAAACTAAATTACAAATCCGATACCTGAAAATCACTAAAAGTAAGGTTTCACTTATTATCAAATAATATTTTTCTAGATGATAACTATAAGCGAAAAATTTATCGTATATGATCAAACTGCTTAAACAAATTTTATTTATTTTGATACTCAACAACAAATTGAAAATCAATCTGAATATACTCAAAAGAATTGCGTATTTTAAATAACTTTCAGGTAAGGAAATTATTATATTTGTTAAAGAAAATGAAATATTATTAAAAATTAATGGTTGTTATCTATTTGTTATTTTTGTTTTTGAGAAAATGATATTACTGAAAATTCTATTTACAATTTGCGCAATAACTAATAATCTTAAACCTTCATTTTTTTTAAATAAATTTTTCATACTTTATTGTACATATATTTGCAGAATAATATCACAAAACAAAAGACCACGAAAGACCACGGGGGAGTAGGGGGTATAAAAGGGATCAAAATATGACCACGTAGTTCAGGAATGGTCCCAAATGCATTTTATTATTTTTGGTGTCGCAGAAACTCACAAGGCATATTTTTTTAGGACAAAATTATTTTCTACAACCTTACAAGAGACACTAATAATGCCAGTCAAACAAACTGTTTTAGCTGAAAAAATAATTTTAATTTCCAATTGGGCACTCTGTGGGTAATTAAAATATTTTTATAATCGAAACAGTTTGTTGGATTGGCATAGTGTCTTTGGCAAACTTGTAGATAATAATATTGTCCTTCTAAAAACAAACATGTTGTTAATTTTTTTTTTTAAATCTATAACTGTTTTTTTTTTTATTACTTCATCGCTTCGGTAATTTTTTTTGTAATTTTTATACAAAAAAAATAGGATTTTTGAAAAATAAGCTTTTTATATTAATTTTAATGTTTCTTTTACATTAAAAAATATGAATTTTTTAGTGTTTTTTTATCGGAAAGACAAAGTTACTATCTAAAACTTTTCCAGAGACGTCACACTGATCAAAAAACTTTTGGCTCTGAAAATATTGATAATCACAATAATCCTCCCAAAATAGCATTTTTAATAGCTTCTCAGCCTATAGAAACGTTTATGCAAAGTTTAAGCCAAATCAAAAATGACAAAAAATATTGAAACTGGGACATTTTTAAAAAGTAATCTTAAGTTATATTAAAAAATGTGCAAAAATATTGAAAACTTCAAAGTTTACAGAATAGTTAGCTTAAATTTTGTTTTCCTCGAAATGATAAAGATGTCACTTAGTCTAGTCTGACTAAACGGTGTTAAAAAAAAATCAATAACACTGGTCGACAAAAGTGAAAAAAATGTCCTAAGGTTTACAGCTTTTTAACCATTCCTGTGAATTTTGCTGCTTTTAGAGAATGCAGAATTGCATCAGAAGGCCGCCGAGGAATTGCTTATCGGATTTGTCGCTTTTACGTTTGCATAGGGAAAAACTCTTTGGAAAAGTTATCTTTGCTAGGGACACCAAAACTCACAGGAATGGTTGAAAACCTACCTACCATATCTCATGTTTTCCAGTTCGAGCTCTAAGACAAAACTTGGATTTTGAATGATGAAAGTGTTATGAAAGAAGGATTACTATTTTAAACATAGTTGCATTCAAACCAAAAAAATCAGTTCAGAAGTTTATTAAATTATTATTTACAAAGACATTTCGAGTGTGACCTTTAGATCATTTGTATCTATCGCGCTACTATTACCTGCAATATAATCTGTATAAATGGATATATGCATCAAGATTTTAGTTTTCAACATTTTTGATTTTCTCGTCATTGTCGGTTTATCGATATCTGAATACCTACGTTACTCTTCGTCGACCAGGTAAGCACCTTGCGATCAGGTGCTGAAGGGTACATCGTTAGCGTACGGTCCACCGTTTCAAATCATTGTAATGCCATGTTTCAGAAACATTTATTTTATTTTTCGAAATTTCGCGAAATTTAGAGACCAATTTCGTTTCGTCTCGAGAACTCGAAATCCACCTTGATTTCGTTTCGACTAATTTGGCGAAACCGAAATTAAGGGTTAATTTCGTTTCGTTTCGTTTCGACACCAGGAAAGCCAGTTTCGCACACCCCTAGTGGAACGTCATGTATGACGGGGTGTTGAAACTAAAGTTTCCTGTAGGGGTTGTGATCGTCGGCTTTGCAGACAACATAACGCTAGAGGTTTACGGCGAGTCGATCGAAGAGGTCGTGTTGACGGCTGCGCATTGCATAAGGAAGGTCGAGGACTGGATGCGCTCCAGGAAACTGGAGCTCGCGCACCATAAGACGGAGGTCACGGTTGTGAACAACCGTAAATCAGAGCAACAGGCGGTGGTCAGAGTCGGAGACTGTACCATCACCTCAAAGCGATCCCTGAAGCTCTTGGGGGTTATGGTCGACGACAAGCTCACGTTCGGGAGCCACGTCGACTATGCCTGTAAGAGGGCCTCATCGGCTATTGCAGCACTATCTCGTATGATGTCCAATAGCTCAGCGGTCTATGGCAGCAAGCGAAGACTTCTTGCCAGCGTGGTTTCGTCCATACTTAGGTATGGTGGGCCAGTATGGTCCAGAGCGCTAGGTACTAACAGTCACTGCGGTAAACTGGAAAGTACCTACAGGCTCATGTGCCTGAGAGTTGTGAGTGCGTATCGGACGGTGTCATACGATGCAATCTGTGTCTTGTCCGGCATGATGCCTATCAGCATCGCCATCAAGGAGGACAGAGAGTGTTTCGACCACCGTGACACAAGGGGCATACGAGGCACCAGAAGGTCATACTCGATGCTCCGTTGGCAGAGGGAATGGTCTAACTCCACAAAGGGCAGATGGACGCACCGACTTATACCGGAGATATCCGGCTGGGTCGGGAGGCGACATGGCGAGGTGAACTTTCACCTGACACAGATCCTGTCAGGCCATGGTTGCTTCAGGCAATATCTGCACAGGTTCGGGCACGCGGGGTCCCCCATGTGTCCCGAGTGCGTGGAAGAGGAGGAGACTGCAGAGCATGTCTTCTTCGTATGCCCCCGTTTCGTAAGAGCGAGGAGCAACATGATGGCTGTGAGCGGGCCTGGCACTACTCCGGACAATCTTGTCCGGAGGATGTGCGACGACCCGGACATCTGGAACGCGGCCTGTGCGGCCGCCTCCCAGATTGTCCTGGAGCTACAACGTGTGTGGCGGGTCAATCACCAACACGCCAGTGGTAGCTGACTACCAGTCTCCAGGTAGTTAGCTAGGAGGTTATAAGAGTAAAGAGGGTGCATCACGCACAAAAGCCACTTCCCGACGTAATACTTAATCGTCGTTCCGGGAAGACCAGGGCTGGAGACTGGAGGGGTTTTAGTGGGTCGGGACAGGGATCAGTAGGTGTCTGGGGGAGTGTAACTACCCCAGCATCTCTCCCCTAGTCTCATCCCCACACCCTGAGTTCTCTTCTCAGGTGTCTGTTTGCAGATTTCCCCGCCACCTTTGAAAAAAAAAAAAATAATAACGACATTGCTAAATCTATGAACAACATTCTCAACGGTACCTTCTGTTCTACATATGGGTCATTCCATACGAAGTGTACATACCACTTGGACACGACCATTACAGATTTTGCTCAAAGTTAGGGGGATTATTCATCTACTGTCTCTTTGGAAAAATCCCGATTTTGGTATCGATTGGAATACCGTCCGCTCTGTGGGACTCCCCTGTTTATTGCAAAGTCACGCATCTTTTACTCAAAATCTCTTTCTTCTTTTTCTTACAATTCATAGATGTAAGATGTCCGAAAAATACTGATAGATGATTTTTTAAGAAAATAAACCAAGGAATCCAGAAAAAATATAAGTTTTGACCGGAAGTGTTGCCAGATAAATAATTTTTGTATTTGAAAACTAACCTTACATTTTTCGGCAAATGCAGGCATTTTGATTTTAAATTTGATAATTTCATCGTGTTCCTTGGAAAATTTCATATAAGAAACAACTATCATCCCGAGGTAATATGCGCCAATCTCGAGATAAAACATTTTTACGAAAAAAGTTGTACACTTCGTAACTATTTTATTTTATAATTTATAGACGTAAGACGCCCGAGAAATAGTGATAGATGACGTTTGAAGAAAATAAACCAAGGAATTTAGAAAAAATATTGTTTTTGACCGGAAGTGTTGCCAGATAGATTATTTTTGAATTTTAAAACTAAATTTGCATTTTTCGGCCAATGCAGCTAATTTCATTTCAAATGTGATGATTTCATCTATTTCTCGGAAACTTGTACGCAAGAAGCACTTACCACCCCGTGGTAATATAAGCCAATCTTGAGATATAACATTTTTTACGAAAAATTAATTACGAAATTCAGAACTATTTTAGTAAAAATGCTATATCTCGAGATTGGCTCATATTACCTCGGACTGATAGTTGTCTCTTATGTAAAATTTTTTGCAAGGAACACGATGAAATTATCAAATTTAAAATAAAAAGGCTGTATTTGTCTAAAAATGCAAATTTAATTTTAAAATACAAAAATAATCCAACTGGCAACACTTCCGGTCAAAAATAATATTTTTTCCGGATTCCTTGGTTCATTTCCTTCAAAATTCATCTATCACTATCTTTCGGGTGTCTTACGTCTACAAATTGTAAAAAAATTAATTACGAAGTTTACAACTTTTTTCGTAAAAATGTTTTATCTCGAGATTGGCTCATATTACCGATAGTTGTTTCTTATGTTAAATTTTCCAAGGAACACGATGAAATTATCAAATTTATGATCAAAATGGCTTCATTTGCCGAAAAATGTAAAGTTAGTTTTCAAATACCAGGATAATTTATCTGGCAACACTTCCGGTCAAAATTTATATTTTTTCTGGATTCCTTGGTTTATTTCCTTCAAAAGTCATCTATCAGTATTTTTCGGACATCTTACGTCTATGAATTGTAAGGAAAAGAAGAAAGAGATTTTGAACAAAAAATGCGTCACTTTGCAATAAACAGGGGGGTCCCACAGAGCGGGGGTATTCCAATCAACACCAAATTTGGGATTTTTCCAAAGTGACAGTAGATGAATAATGTTCCCAACTTTGAGCAAAATCTGTGATGGTCGTGTCCAAGTTTGTGCTTTTTCGTGGTCACTTCGTATGGAATGACCCATATACAAAAATTCTCCGTATTATTGCGACATTTCGCTATAACGACAGTCCCTTGCGAAGTCGCTATAAAGGGATTCGACTGTATATGGTTTCAACAGTCGTAAGGTGTATGATCCAAGAAAATCTACTGAGCAATGTTTGAGCGTGAGTGTGAGTGAGAGGCCGTTGCAGAAAGCCTTTGTTGGAGAATACCAATGCGGTTTTGGAGTGGGGCGATCTACAACGGACCAGATGTTTACCATGGGACAGATTCTGGACAAGTTTCGAGAACACAACTTGCAGACGCATCATCTTTTTATTGACTTTAAGGCGGCGTACGACACAGTGAAACGCAACGAGCTTTGGCAAATAATGCTAGAGCATAGTTTCCCAACAAAACTAATCAAACTGTTACGTGCGACGCTTGACGGGTTCACATCATGCGTCAGGACAGCCGGCGAATTTTCGGACGCGTTTGTGACGCTAGATGGTCTGAAGCAAAGTGACCGGCTCTCGAACTTGCTGTTCAACATAGCTTTGGAAGGTGCAATACGAAGGGCAGGTGTGCAGAGGAGCGGCACCATCATCACTAAGTCTCACATGCTTCTGGGCTTCGCGGACGACATTGATATAATTTGTTAGCCGTAGAGCAGTTGAGGAGGCCTTTACGGCTCTCAAAAGGGAAGCTGCGAGAATTGGACTCACCATAAACACTGCCAAAACGAAGTACATGGTGGCTGGCAGAGAGCGTGGTAGTTCTGCGGGTGTTGATGCTGCGGTGGAGATGGATGGGGATACTTTCGAAGTGGTCGACGAATTTGTTTATCTTGGTACTCTCGTGACATGTGACAACGAGGTGAGCCGCGGGGTGAAGAGGCGGATTGCGGTGGCGAATAGGGCTTATTACAGATTGCGTAGCCAGCTTAGGTTCCGTAGCCAACAGATCCGTACGGAATTTGCGCTCTATAGGACTCTGATCCTCCCGGTGGCGTTCTAAGGACATAAATCGTGGACGTAGAAGGAGCGCTTGGGGTCTTCGAGCGTAGAATCCTGCGATCAATACTCGGAGGCAAACTAGAGAATGGGGTGTGGCGCAGGCGCATGAATCATGAGCGGATGAAACACGGCAGGTTACAGTGGGCTGGCCATGTAGCACGGATGGCGGATGAGCGACCGGCAAAGATAATATTTAGCAAAAAACCGGATAGAGGCCGACGACTTCGAGGCAGACCTCACACGCGCTGGATGTGTGCTGTCGGCGAGGATGCCAGAGCAGCGGGTGTGAGAGAAGACTGGAGAGTAGCAGCTCAGGACCGAGTTTCGTGGAGACATATTGTGGATTCGGCATAGGATCTCAACGATCTCTCGTCATAAAAGTAAAGTAAGTGAGTATTTCACATAGAGCAGCATTTCTGTAAACTTTTTAAAATTCTTGGCGTCTCAGAAGCCGTGATGCAAATGACGAATAATTGGGCCAACAGCGGTGTGTTTACCATTTGTATCATCTTAAATCATTACGTTTCAAATACGTTGACCAGCTCTAACCGCAGGCCATTTATAAGCTCATTTGCGCACCTAATAGTAATAGTGTTTACAGGGTGGCAACATAGAAGTGATACACGTATTCGAGTGCCCCTCGTTGTATTTTCTTTCACAGCATGATGAACATCTAAACATGTTCTGAAAGAGTGTTTACTGTTTATTCGAAATCAAAACAGTTAGTTTGTTAGAATGTTATCAAAGAGAACCTAGGATATTCAGCTTCTATGGAGCAGAACATCTCCCAACTGGTCTCGAGGTACGATGCTGACCTAACAAGCCAGTCGTCGTAGGTTCGAGTCTCGGCTCGGGAGAGACTGTTAGTGTTAGTAGGATCGTAGCGATACCCGATCAGAAAGAAAAAACAAAAATGTAACAGAAGTTGTTAGTTTGTTACGGGAAAATCCTTACAGGCTGTGTTTTCAATTGGTCCCGTTAGGTGTTAAAATAACAGAAATTATAACAAAAATGATTCTACTAGTATCAAACACATATCATAATTTGTTACTAATATATCAGCTTTCTAACAAAATTAGATAGTATATAGAACAATATAACAACAAACATTGTTAGAAACAACAGGTTTTGATAAAAACGAAAAATTAGTTAGACTTGTTTCAGAACTACTTTATTTCACGTTTTGTTATTATAACTCATTCAGATTCAATTTTGTTATCAAATTTATATGGAAAAATACAAAATTGTATCAAAATCTGTTATTTGTATCTCACGTTGATGGAATTTTGTAATTTTTTTGTTATGCTCTTCTGATCGGGTAGCCTCGCAATTGTCCTGTACACTTAACAGTCGGCTGCGAAGTCTGTGTATAGTTAAACAGAAGGTCGGATTCCGATACGTAATGTAGTACCAAGGCTTTGCTTTGCTTTTCTTTATGGAGCAGAACATTCACGGATTACCTCTTAGAAATATTGCCGACAGGGTTGTTAGATCTCGGTTGCTGCTGAAGACGCATGTAGGTCAAAACATTTTTTTTTTCGGACGGAAAGTTTTAACTCTGGATGCAACTTTGAACAAGCAAAATGACCGTGTTTATGGAGCAGGTTTCCGTGATATACCAGCCCATAAAAGAGCAGTCGAGCGGTATCAAATTGCTTCAGCTGTGGTGGTTTGGGGAGGTATATCGACCAAAGGGAAATTACCATTGTTATTCTTCGACAGGGGCGTGAAAATGAACAAGGAGTACTACTTGCAATACGTTATCAAAGGCCATTTGCATCCTTGCGCTAAAATGCTTTTTAGGAGAGACAGTTTTTGCTTTCAACAGGATTCAGCACCACCGCTTAAGGCATTGATCGTTCAGAAATGATGTTGGCAGAATTTTTCTGTTTCATCAGTTCATCTGAATGGCTTGCTTCGTCACCGGATTTAGACCCGCTAGAGTTTAGTATTTGGGGAAAGTTGGACGACGTTGGGCATTTGAGTTTGGACACATTTAAAAAACGTTTGGTGAAGACTTGGGATGAAATGCCGAACGAAGTTGTGCGTGCGTCTACGGGTCATTATCAAAAGTGAAAGATTTGAACTCAACTAAGTACATTTTATTACTATTTATAGATGTTATTTAAATCGATTCCGGAGAGAAATAAAAACTGGTTTGAGTTTTATGACATAAATAAAGTGTATCACTTTCACGTTGCCACCCTGTACACAATATATATTTTTTTTTCGAAGGTTTTCTAATTACCATACTGCCAGGAAATCAAAGCATCAATGTAACAACATGAACTTCACAAAATAAAAAATCAAACCTTATTTTCTCTTCATAAACTCCATGAATATACAGTAGGAAACATATTTTTCATTTCTACCTAATCGAAAACCCACCAAAAATGTTGAGGTAACCTTTTGTAGTTTTTATTCACAAAATAAAATTAGAATATTTTTTTCCGATTCATGTTTCCCTTGAAAAAAATAACGGTGTATATTTTTTTTCAATAAACAACGTTATTATCTACAACTTTGATGAAAACGATGAAACAAACCGTTTTGACTACTTTTTTCACAAAAGCCTTCTAAAAAATGAGTCATAATTAAAATAAAAATCATCTCATATTTAGCTGTACAAAATTTCAGCCGAATTGAAATTGACTATTGAGAATATAAAAAATTGAATAGTCCTATGTTGCATGGAATCGCAATGTATGAAACCTTCATTACCCTAAGCAGTTAGCTGGTCTTGTTACTTGGGTATGTTCAGCAATAAATGATCTATTCAATTTAATCTTCCAAATGCATAATTGTCCAAAGTCCAGTTTTCGTTGTTAAGGAACTCCAAATATGCGATTTCTTTTTAAACAAACTCGGTTCTGATGGTGAATGCTATAGCTCTTAAGGAGAATTTTGTTTCTTCAAGTTATATTTCAAAAATTTCGAAAAAGACAAGAATTTGGGGACAGCCATTTATGAAAAATATTTTTTTTTATTTCCGCGACTGACTCGACTCGAACTTCGAAGTACAATAAAAGACTTTTCTCTGCGTTGAGAGCATATTTTACTTAATATATTTGTGAAATTTAAAAAAAATTAACGTTATTTCTATACAAAGCTGGATTAAGGTGGAAATTCTCAAACGCAATCTATTAAGAGCTGAACATAAAATTTCAATTTGTTCCTACATACTAACCTACATAGGTTATTTATTTTCATTCATTAGAAAGACTTTATCATGTTTCAAAGTCCAAAAATTTACACAATTATTCACAGTCTCTTGTACATCTAAACATGAGAACTAAATTTATTTGATTTGATTTGATTTGTCTTCTGTACAGTGAATCAAAATATACTAAAAAACAAGAGAATTTATCATTTCACTCGGGGTAAAAACTCAGCACTTTGAGTGAACCTGGATGAATCAGGTCTGAAGGTTAATCTACCTGTCTATAAAATTAATCAAAAAAAAAACTTTAGCAAAATGAATTGTTTATCTGCTTCAGACGGTTCTACACTATCATTTTTTTTTCATTGAAGCATGTCAATAACAAAAACGGAGAACCCCATTCCGAATGAACTAAAATGAATCAACTCGGAACCAGTAGCATAATATTTATCAGAGATTTTTTTCCACCAAACTGATAAGTGATAACAGCGCAACGACAGCGGAAGAAAATGAAGACAACCATTTGTTGCTTCCCATCGTTGCGGGAGCGTCGTCATGCAAACTGAGAACGAGAGCGTGGTGTTGGAGTATACGAGCAAAAGAGAGCGTACAACTTTATTACAACCCCGGTGCTCAGCTGTTTTCGTTCGGAGGCTGCGCTCTCCCAGCATAAACATATGTTGCGAGAGCTCGTTTCAGCAGTCGATACAAGAGACGCGAGCGGGCAGAATTATATAGACTTCCGACAGATTGAACATTATTATTGTTGGGCAATTTACAAATGAAACTGCTGTGTTCGGCTTGTATACGCCAGGGTTAAGGCTATTTACGTCTGCGGAAAATTCATCTGAGCTGGGAAAATCAATAAATCAACGTTCGCATTCGTGTTGCTTTTAAAAACCTGTCATCGGCCCTAGGAAAAGAAGGGCTGTAAACTTTTTCCCTTTCGCCCTGCTACTTATCACGCTTTTCTAGCTAGCTGGGAGTGTTGTATTTCCTAGTGGAACAATCGATGATAGATGTTGGATGCACAGATTGTACGATAGTCATTCTATCTGCATCGACTAATGTCAAGCTCAAACCCGCTGAGCAGATTGCATAGCAACTGGCGTTGTAGAACTTTTCCACGTTAGGGGGATTAAGTTGAAACAACGTTAACTTCAACCGCTTTCGGTGCCGGAACAAAAAAATAATTTATCTTCCCTTGTGCCGAGACGTGTCATAATCACGTGCGGAGATTTTTGTGTGCAACGAAAGTTGAGATTGCGGATCAAAAAAACCGCTAAATCGTTTCAAATTGCGGGGGATGTAGCAGCAATATTGAACATATCTCATCGCATACTGTTCCCACAACTGGTAAAGCGTACAATTGACCGCAATAATGATTGCGCGTCGAAATATTTTATGATTACGGTTTATGTTTAATGTTGATTGAGGTTACGACTTTATTCCAACTTTCCCATTTGCGAACGGGAGAAATTTTCAACGATGTAGTCAATGACAAAAGAATTTACTGTATACTCACTTTTTCGCAAACGCTTTTATACAACAGCACTCACCTAGAACGAAAACAAAAGGTCATTAGTATGATGAAGAGTGCAAATTGGTAGCTATGAATCACGATGTAAAAGCAGAGCTTTCATTTCGTTTTTCGTTTAAAGTTTAATCTTAATTGCTGTTTTCATTACCCCTGGTAATTTGATGTATCTGGTTATACATGGATGGTTATCATTTATATCAATTTATTCCCGCTTGGTTCATCACAATTGTGGAAGAAGTCTGGTGGTTTAAAGATAGAGTTTAGTGCACTAGTTATAATTGCCCGTATTCTTATTTTTAGATTTTAATGTTTGATTTTTTTTCAGATTGAAAAAACCCACGACTTGTTGAATCAGTGTGATTGCATTGCATAGCGAAAGTAGAGTTAAAATCATGAAAATACACACATTTGCCCACGTTTGCATGGACTACCGCCCTTGTTGGCTCTATGTTTCCCACGCATGGAAACCGGACCGTGACTTACTCGAACACAGTTTTGTAACGTGAACCGTCTAGTAATGGAACAGCTTGGCGAATGAACTGCTGTTTAACCTTTCAACAGGACATTTTGACGGTTGCCAGAAAGTACCAAGGATTCGCTAATAACCAGAAACTTTCATTGTTTTCTGGCCTTGGAGATATGCCAAAGAGGATAGTAATTCAAAAACTCTGAAATTGTGTGATTTTACGGTGCTTGCTCATCTGTTAACATATTTGCTACGATGCTATCGAATGTAACGAAAGGCCATTTGTTATTCGGTATGGTTTCAAGGCAAGTAGCTTGATTTATAGCGAGGTTCATGCTGCGAAGATATATCACTGTAGATAGAAACATAGCACCCGATTTCCGTTTGGCTTGTTTGCGAAAGCCGTCCAAATAAATGACCAGATCACAAAAGCGAAGACATGCAGTGTTTTTTCTTTTCAATCATCTAGATTTCTACTTTCACATGAAATGTGGAAGACAGAATTTAGTATAAAATATTATACTTAAAAAGATTTCGGTAGCCTTTTCTTTCAGATTTCTTTCGATTTTTTCACAGAAGTTTTGACGCAATTTGCCTTAGGGGCCATCCACATACCACGTGGACAGATTTTTAACGATTTTGACCCCCCCCCCCCCTGGGACAAATGCCCATATAAATTCTTATTTTTTTGTAGGGACCGTGGACATTACACAACCCCCCCACCCCCCGCTGTCCACGTGGTATGTGGATGGCCCCTAATGAAATCAAATACCTATATTTAAAATTAAAAGCATGTAAATAAAATATCTATTTTATGTAAGGTATGATGGATGAAATTGTGCTCTAAACTTCCGTTGTATGAGTTTATTATTCTTATCTGAGCGCTTTATACGAATTTATTACTAGAAGCAGGCGTACCAGGAGTGCAGATTTGTCAGCTAAACTCAGGTTTTTGGAGTTCGTGTGCAGACTTTTATTGATTCGCAGATATTTGCAGTTTTTCTATAGTTTTTGCATATTCTTGTAAAAGTCTCTTATTTTTGAGCAGACTTACTTAAAACATGTGCAGTTTTCTACAGATTTGCCTGCGCGAGTGTAATTTTTGCGAATCACGGACAGATTGTTTTCAGATTTCGAACATTTTTTCCGGTTTATCGAGCAGTTGCAGACATTTCTCAAAACTCAAAAATTTGGCATCTCTGACTAGGAGCGCTGAACACAGGTTTTGCTCTAGAGCTCAAATAGGAAAAATATGAAAAACAGCGTTCTAATCATTCGTTCCTGTAAATGTTAATGCCCCTAGCAAGCTCCGAAGAGCGTCAATAAGTTGCAGAGCAACTGTTCGCCGGGTTCGTCGCTTCTTTGTTTGCTTATGGGAAAACTTCATTTAAGTTTCTGAAGACTTTACGCATTTATTACCCGATTGACAAAGAGCACCATAATTAACAGGAACGGTTGAAAAGCTTTAATTTTTCGCTACCCACTGACACGTTTTGACACACACTGGTAAAAATCATCACAATTATTCTAAGCAGTTCTCCCTCATATACTCGTGACGTATTTTATGGATGCTCCCTAAAGTAAACAATTCCAACGACTGAGCTATTTGACATCATGCGTAAAAATGCCGCTACTCAAATGTTAGCTTGTCGTCAACCATCACTTCCAAAAGCTTTAAGAATCACTTTGAAACAATAGTGCATTCACCAACACAAATCGATTCCTCTTGTTCCGATTGACGATTGTTCACTATGATGACCTCTGTCCTGTGGTGGACTAACTTCAGTTTCCTGCATCAAATCCTCAATTACTCGTATTGAGGTGAGGTAGACTTTTAGAGTTATATAGTCTGCAAAGTCCACAATCGTTACTCCTGGAGGAAGATTAAGTTTGAACATACCGTCATGCATGATAATTCACAATACCGGACCCAAAATGGAACCTTATGAGATGCATTTTTGAACTTCGTGTGTGTTGTGAACTAACACACGAATCGGCATTTTATGACTTCCAAGCGCGTAGGCTCTAGAGTTCCAGTTGGCGCTATTGAGCGCGTTTCTCATGTCTAGCATGGCGATTGCACAATAGCACATGCCCCTTCTTATATGCTTGAGGATTCAGAGAAAGGAGAAGTAGAAGGAGAGAATATCCACCGTGGACCCACCTTTTCGGAAGTCGAATTGGTTGCTTGACAGACCGGTTTCACTCTCGGTCACTATCACAAGTCTGTTAAGAAATACTTTCTCAAGTACCTTGGCCATTGTGTCTTGGAGACAGATTGGTCTATATCCCGAAGGGCCACCTGGTGGTTTTTCGACCTTCGGCAGTAACACCAGTCTCTGTCACTTCCGGGAAGAGGCAGTCGTCCAAGCATTTCTGCATGACCGTCCTGAACAACCTGGGGGCTACATTTATAGCCATCTTAATGATCAAATTCGGGATTTTGTCTGGTCCTGGTGCCTGGCTCACTTTCAGTTTGCGATCCCAATGAGTTCATTGTCCTTCACCCTTTTCGCCAGTATGTTGGTGGCCTTCCATTCGTAGGTTCACAAGACCTATACACGATGGGGTTGCACACCTGCGATATTGTAGCAATAATTTAATCAGCGCTCGGGGGAACCTTCTCCTCTTCGAGGCCCCAACTAATTATTTGGAATGCGATGTCTTCCAGCCGTGAGTGGTTGGGATATTGGCCCTACCCGTTGCTTGACGGCTCGTGTCCACGCTGTCGCTGACCGACTCATGGTCGCTATTAGTGTGGCCGTTGTCTACCCTCCAGTACGAGCTTAGTCTTGAGCTGCCGAACATCACGTCGATGATTGATTCTGCACTGTTTTTGTTGTAGGTACTTTTAGCACCGACATTGGCCAGATCTAAGCTTCCAACAAAATCTGACCCCTCTGGTTAGTGCAACAGCCCAAGCGTTGAAGTCACCCGCCACCAGCAATGGCTTTATAGCTGTTAATTCCACCATTACACGATCGACCAACTCAGCGAATCTCTCTGTAGACCAACGCGGCGGAGTATAGCAACTGCAGTAGAATACTCCGCCCACCTTGGTAACCACGTAGTCCTCATTCGTGGTTGACATAATCTCCTAAACCGGGAACCCGCCCGTCGTCCATATGGCCGACATCCCAGGCTTATCCGCTACCCAGTTACCGTTTCCGGTAGGGATGTGGTAGGGGTCCCATACGATGGCAATGTCCGACAACGACTCAGGTTGCTTGGTATAGTAGTTGTGCCGCGTAGCAGTGATTCAGGTTTAATTGCGTCACCTTCACGCCTGTGGTTTAGTAGCCGACTTACTAGTCGGGTACTTGGGGCCACCCGTGCTTAGAGTACCGCTTACCGGTGCATACCAAGCACTTGCGAGGCGCCTCGCAGTCTAGCGCTTTATGGCATGCACCCCCGCAGCGTCGACATAAGTTAGACCTGTCGGGTCTTTTACACGACCACAACTTATGCCCCCTCTTGAAGCACCTAATGCAAAAATCAAGCTGCTGGAGGATGCCCAGCGGGCATAGAGACCAACAGACCTTCAGCTTGGTTTTCTTCAGGGCTTTACTTCTTTCTTTCGATGGAAGCTTTACCTTTCCTTTTCGAGGGCTTGTGCAATGTTGCACCCTTCGATGATTACGTCCAGGCTTTCAAGCAGGAGAGTCACCTCTGGGGTGAGGGCCCGAATTTGCACGTCCTTCCTTAATAGTTGTTGGGCTACCTCTTTGTAGGTAGCTTCCTTGGCCTTCGCGTCTCTGCGTAGTTCTAGGATTATTTCACCGGTGCGAGGTCAACGAATGAACCGAATATCCTCATCCAACTCTTTTAGCTGGGTGTCGCCTCTCATGACCCTCAAAACCTCCGAGTACTTCGACCCGTCAGTATGGAGTATGAGCGAGTCACCCTTACTCTTCTTCACCTTTCGTGGTTTATCGGCGCGGTTTTCGTGTTTTTCACGCGTTTTCCGCTTCTGCTGTTTTTTGTTATTCACGGTAGCTCATTTTCCGTTACCCGTGGTGTCCCTGTTGGACTTTTCCCTCGTGGGCCTACCAGCCCACAGACAGGCCCACAGGTAGGCCTGTCTGTTGACGAACCAGCCGGTGGGATTGTCTCGATCAATCTTCTTTTGATGCTCGTAGGAGTCTGTTCTCCCGGAGACTGCCTTGTTCGCTTCGCGGCCGGTTTTTGGAGTGGATTGAGGGCCTTGCGAGTCCGCACCAAGAAAAGTAACCTAACAACGACTGAAGAACAAAAAAAGTCGTACCGGAAAATTTGGCTATGGAATCGAGGCAATGAAAACGAACTAATGATAGGAACTCGGGTAATGGAAACTCGGACCATCGTACTGCCGATCTCTCAAAATCATAGGCAGGAACGAGTACTGATGGACTGAATAGCCGCAAGTTCGACATCGTAGCGCTAAAGTGCTGGAAAGATTCTACGGTACGTGCGTTCCGGGATGCTCATACTATTTACAAGTCAGCTGTGGCGATATTTATTCTCGCTTATTTTCCGTCGGTCTAGTTCCGCCACTGTTGTGGCCAATCACCGACGCCCAGGGAGGCGACTCCACACCCAGGACCCTAACTCACGACCCGTCTATCAACGGACCGGCGCCAACGGCTTTACTTCCTCATGCGATGGAAGGCGTGATTCCAGAGATTTTTCGCCACAGAAAATCTCCCGGTGTCGGCTAGGATTGAATCTAAACCAGTTGGGTTGGTTGTGAGTGGATCACGCCACCTCACAACCATCGACACCTATGTCGGCGGTGGGATTCGAACCCAGGCGTCGAGCGTGGTTGGCGGAGACGTTACCAACCACACTAGGCCCCCGCTCTACATACACATGAGTTGGCTACAGCTTTTTGTTGATGTGCGAGAAGCAGACGCGGCTGATTGAGTGGTGACTAACCACCTCCCGAATGTGCTAGTTATGGATCAAATGCTCGGTTTTTAACGTCAGTATCATTAATGTGCACAGTAGCGGTGATGACAAGAATGAATACGACCACTCTCCAATACATGATATCAAGATCATCATCTGGGATTACGTTATCGCTCAGGTCGAACAGAAGTCGAAGGAGTTGGAGGAGTTAAAACAGGTGATTAGAAAGCCTCTCACATCGCAGAGGTCTCCAAGACAGACAGAATCGCTAATGATCGGCACTTCTCGGACATCACCGACGTTAGAACCTGTCGAGACGCCGACATAAAAAATGTGCCAAAAACTTTCCATCGCTAACAACATTAGATACCGACACTAGGGTGGGACAAAAAATAAATATTAGCTCCCATGCACTTTTTGTGTTCCCTATGGGTCCTGTAACAACTGTGTAACTTTTCAGATCGATCGGTGGAACCCCTGATTTGCGCCCGACTTTTAAAGTTTCAATACGATTTTAAATGGGAAAATCCACTTTTTCAAAACATATCCTCTAGAAATTTCCAGTTGGCTCCTAAAAATATACCAATACATGATATTTGTAGGAAATTTTCCTAAAAATAATTCTTCTGAAGACTGTAAGGCGCTACAAAATTTGTAGAAAAAGTTATTCACCTTAAACTGATCGAATGTCTGACGAACGGCTCAACATTGAATTTTTCCAGCAACACTGCTGCAGCATGCTGCTGTTGCAAACTGAACTGAATGAGAAACAGTTTCGCGTAGAATTAAGCTTGAAAGCGTGATTTTTTGCTCATAGTATCTTCGGAGAAAATGCTTAGAATATCAATCCCTATGTTTTGATAGTATTCGTTGTGTGATTTATACCCCTAAAAGTGAGAAATAAGCTTTCTAAACACCCAGAAAGCTTATTTACCTCTTTCAGGGGGAGTAATCAATCTACATTAAAACTTGATAGTTAATATTTTAAGCAAGCTCTCCGATAATGAAGATAACGTGAGCAAAATATCATACCTTCAAGCTTAATCCTACACAAAAATGTTTTCCACTACGTAGGGGTGTTTAGAAAGCTGATTTCTTACTTTTAGGGGTATAAATCACACAACGAATACTATCAAAATATAGGGATTGATATTCTAAGCATTTTCTCCGAAGATACTATGAGCAAAAAATCACGCTTTCAAGCTTAATTCTACGCGAAACTGTTTGCACCTGCTCGAAGCTGCGTTACCGGAAGAGGGTGTGTTGATTGAAGCCCTTCTCGAGTACTATGAAAACATCCGTAACAACAGCCATCAACAGCGTAGCGTAGAATAACTTGGGGCATGTGGAACGAAATCGAATGATTCGACGAAGAGTGTCGGCATGTGTTAGACGAAAAGAACAGTGTGTGTGAGGTAATGACCAACTATAAGACAGTGAAACCATTCTTTTCAGGCGAAAAAGCGCCGCCGAGGAGTTTTGAACGAGGAATTCGAAGAATTTCTTATGAGATGCAAAAGTTCTACCAGAAACTCAACGTATCACGTACAAAGAAAAAGTACTTTGATGATCGCCTAAATGGTGACTCTCTTCCACGACGGAGAAAATGAAATCGTCGGTGCAGCAGAGGACGTACGCATGCCACGGTGTGAAGCTAAGGATGCCATCAAGCGACCAAAGAACAACAAATCAGCCGGTAAAGATGGTGTCAGAGCAAAACGCATGTATTGTCTGCATCGACTGATTGTCAAAATTTACGATACCGAGCAGCTGCCGGAGGAGTGGATGCAGTTATCTTCCTTAGCTACAAAAAGGCGACAAATAGCTCTGTGAGAATTATTATTATATTATTGAATACCGTCTAGTGCTTTTCTAAATCACCTTCCAATTTCTTCCGCAAGTATCAAATGGATTTGTGGGAAGATATCAAGCTCAGATCAGCATCAGATCTTCACTTCATGGTAGATCCTTCGAAAGCGCCGTGAATACAGAGTCTCACCAACTTCAATGCCGCATATGTTACAACAGACCATTAAGAGCTATTGGACGAGAGCGGCTGCTTCGAAAAACTGACCCGACTAATTCAAATTGTGTGAGGATACCGGGTCGTCTATCTGATTCATTCGTATTCCCCAGAGGACTTCGGCATGACGACGGTCCTTTTTGCCTGTTGTTCAAAATTGCACTAAGAGGGTGCTATGTGCAAGCGGCGTTTAACATGCGGGGCACGATCCTAACCAGAAAACGTATCGACTTATCGATGTCGTGGACATTATCGGCAGAGGTATATTATGTTGAGTTAAACAATAAGCAATCAAAAACTAAAAACATGCTAAGAACAAATCACGCCCGCTGTGGCAGTCAACTCGAGGAACTTGACTCTCTGATAACTTCAGGCGATGATACCAGCCGTGAGATCCGGAGGAGTATTATACTGGTTGACAAAATAAAAAAAGCACTCCAGAGGCTCAAACCGGAGAAAATGAAAAATTGCCATTCAATTCAATTCATTCTTATGAATTTTGGTGCCTCTAGCCATTACAAAAACGCGTCAACTTACGTGAGAGTTCGCATAGTAATTGCTCGCCGGGTTCGTCGCTCCAACGTTATGTTTACGAGAAAACACATTCAAAAAATTAGTGGCAAGGGGCACCAAAATTCACAGGAATGGTTGAATCTTTAATTTTTTTTCGGTTTGAGCTTTTGGAGTGTGTTGACCAGTGTTATTAATGAAAATCGTGTCTACTACGGGTTACACAAGTGGCGAAACAAACAAACTTAACGCTTATGCAAAGCGGCACAAAACGTTCATATACTTGGTCATTCCGAACATCGGATGTTTTGAACCATCTTCGGAGGACGGTGGTGAAGGCGAAACCACAAGCTCGGGCAACTCTCCCAGTATCTTGAGAAACGGGCAGAGCCGAATGGATACACTGAGCAAGACAAGCTGCACGAATGCCAGACAACTTCCCTGCAAAACTTGTCTTTATTGGAAATCCGGTTGGCACATGATAGAGCTCAGTGAGCAAGATACAGAGACCAAGTAGAGCAAGGTTCAGCAAGCACTGGATGCCCGCGGGATCGGAGAAACGTTGTCGGGAACCAAGTTCCTTGGAGGAATCTTGTTCATCAGACTATTTAAGGAATATGTTATGTCGAAATAGTAGGTAACAGCTTGCACCGCAAATTCAGTTTCAGATCTGCTACCAGAATCTTTTCTTTTAAATTGAAAGAAAAAATGATATTTTCAACTTCTAATTTGAAGATTATTTTATATGTTTGCTTCGATAAAGCGCCTGATAAATTTTACCAATACCAACATATTTACATATTTATTCAGGCATGCTTCTTAAAGTTTTGTATGCAAGTTTATTGATGTTTTGATTTTTTCTAATTTCTTACTGTTGTTGGAAATTACTGTATTTTTCGCCACAGTGAACTGAAGCTTTTTTCCTTGCTACTGTTCGTTGGTGGCCAATTAATTTAAAAAATGGTTTTGTTTCCCATCGTACCTTTTATGTTTCGAATCTTGCTCTTCCTCCACCACCGTAGAACCGCCAGTTAATTGTGAATTTCAGAAGTTCACATCTGTTTCATCGAACACTCTCTAGTATCATTTGACGATACGCAAACCAAACAAATTTCCACAAATGTTTGCATACCGTGTTAATTTAATTTCAGTGCCAACATAATTACATGCTTAAAAAATAAAGTGCACAATGAAAAACAACACGCCTTCATCGAGCAGTACTACTGCATGCGAAGTATAAATGCTACCACAAGCTGTTGGAATGATTCCTTCTCATCATCCATCTGTATATGTGCTGTACATCGTCTTATTTATACGAAGACGTGCACGGAAATTCTTTTTAATTTGTTTATTATTCTTAAATTTGTAATAACTTTTGCCTGATGAAGATGGCAACGACGCATGAGAATAGATTTTTCATTTTTGTTTACGCGCTGGCGCTATATTAAGTATGACGAAGTCTATTCAAATTGTGCTGATAAATGAAACAGATCTATGGGCGGCGAAAAAGGACCATTACCACGAACTTGCTTTCTACACACAATACCGACAAATGAAAAATTTAAGACTTTTTTTTTTAATTTATGAAATGAGCAAAGAGCAACCGTTGCTGTACTAGCAAACAACCAACATTGGACCGCAAAACCAAGTTTTTTTCTGCTCTTCCATGGAACGCAACTCACTTACCGTAAATATGATAAATCGGATCGCTGCTGCTGCCGGGTGCCAAGACGATTTTTTGTGACTGCTGCCGAGCGACAAGCTGCTTCCGGGCCGCCAGCAGAATAGCAGCCATTCTGCTGTCCGTATAGTCCGTGTCCGAATCCGTTGCCATTTCGGCTGCCCTGTAGTCGTCCAGCTTTGGTTTTTTATCCATTTTCTTTTTGCTGCTCTCTGCACTGCTTGCTGCAGGTGATGGCGGTTATGCTGCACGAGACCACGATGATGTTTATTGCACATGAAACACACTGTAGTTTTGTGGTTCTAGGACACTGCTGTACAGGACACTTATGTGAAAGCACGAATCACTAGGACAATTTATTTGCACGCAAATATTTGTGTTAACTTTTGAAGAAGAAATTTCAGTAAGAATAATTGCTCACATTTATTGAGGTGAATTTTCAACTAATTTATTTATTGTTTTCACCAACGAGAAAAATTGATGCAGTTTTGAAAAAAAATATGTTTCTGATACCGTTTTGAATAATATACAATTGATAGCATTTTGAAACATCAATGTTTTTATTTTATAGAAATTATACGCTGGTAATATTGATACGATAAAAAACTTTCAGGACTCCAGTTGTTAATTAACCAGGAAGGGACGGAAAATATCTCTAAAACATACTTTTTCCATGTTTGATAAAACTGTTAAAATTTGAAATTAAACCCAATTTGCTACGAAAGCTGCACTTATCTGCACGGGTCAACTAAATAACGCAAACTGTTATGCACATGCAACTTATTTTATTTAATGTTATTTTTATGGTAACTGAATCCAATAGCAATCCGTAACCTACTAAATGGGCACACCAAGTTTTGCTTCACCACAGGTTTTTTCGCCAAACCAATTTAAGTCTCGTTCTAAGAAAATAATGGTGGTCATAAACAAATCATAACAATCGTGTACTTTGTAGACGAAAATAACCAAAAAAGAGCATACTCAAAGCTTTGAACCAAAATGGTGGCTTTCCTACCTTTGGTGAATAATATGAATATGTTGTTTTTGGGTATAACCTTCAATATTTCTACATGATCTAGATAGTATCACTGTTTATGTAAGAGAATTTGGTAACAGCCAGGTGAAAGATAAACATTATAGCTATATTTTAGCAATCTGACGCAAGGCTCGAGGCAAATCATCTCTGTCGGACACGGAAATTAATATCGGTGCTTTGTTTACAGAATCAGTAGTGTGGCATATTATTTTTTTCTGCTGGTCCGTCACAGTTCTGCGCTGATTAACAGAGACCACACGTTCTACGCGAATCATTGCGGTCATGCGACCGATTTATTTATTAGTAAATCAATGTTTTACTCTCCAAACCAGCATTGAAACGTCTGATGGTGTGTAGAGCAGCAGCAGCAGCAGCAGCAGTGGCTAAAATGAAGTTTGAAAGATCGAAACGTGCGAAATCACGCAGCGAATAAATTAATTAATCTACTCCCGCGTTAACTACATAAATTACCATCAATGTATTCATTAATTGATCATTCCGCAGCCTCCGTGGCGATGTGGCGAAGGTTAGCCTTCTGTCGCTGACGCGGCTTTTACCAACGATCGGTTCGTCCCATTGCCAGCCCCTAGGCTTCCCCCGTCCACGTACACAGCAGACGAAATGTGAGTGTAACTTGCATAATAAAGTGTGGGTACTTTATGCTTGTGGCATTTAATAATTTATACCCACTCAGGAGCTTTTTTGTTACTACTCTCGAAGTTGAATGGATTTTGCGTTCTGGTATTGCTCGCCTCCACTCGGCCGATATCGGTTGAGAGTGCTTTTACTCATTAAGTTC
Organism: Wyeomyia smithii; assembly: GCF_029784165.1. Classification (NCBI taxonomy): domain Eukaryota; kingdom Metazoa; phylum Arthropoda; class Insecta; order Diptera; family Culicidae; genus Wyeomyia; species Wyeomyia smithii. The sequence continues at coordinate 86,445,330 of NC_073696.1, read as the reverse complement.
GTGCTACAAAAACCCACTTAAGGTATGTGAAAATGTAATTCTTTTTTGATTTAAACAACCATGAAGCAATTCAACTCCAACGTTGAAAGAAAAAAAAAACATTTTTTCATTAGGATAATTAAATTGACTTTGATCTTATAAATCCGAATGTTATAAAACGAATAATCTTTAAACGACTAAAGAGGCCTTCCGGTGCGGATAATGCTCTTACAGTCAGTGAGTGGGTTGCACTTGTTTGCACATTACCATTGTGCGAGTCTCTGCGGTCGGTGTATGTGCAATGTGGTTCGGATGAGCTGCCGATCGATTGGGTTTCACACTCGTATAGGGATAAAGCCGGGTATTACTTGTTACACATTATTTAACCGCAAATATTACAACCGCTGTTTGCTTTCGGTTAGCGGAAATTAAGCGAGTGCAGGACAAAAACAAAACACGAACAAAAAAAAAAAACATTATTAATATGAAGAAAATCCGGTTTGGTGTTACAGTTTACCGACCGGATCAGAGGAAGAAACCGACAAGCGACAAGGCCCAGCTCGAATTCGCTGCACGGCAAACGAATTTCGCATCGAGTGGAGCCTGTGACTAATAAAAGCGTTTGCAGTTTTAATGTAATTCATTCCCATTTAGGCAAACTGCTCAATTATTTAGCTTGATGTTTTTCGTCGACAGAATGACGATGGGATTGTCGTACAGCCTAATCGGTAGCAGCACGACCGACCGGTCCCCCGGTTGGCTGCTCTCGGATGTGTGGAGGAAATTTACGACGTACTTTAATCGGCGAAGAAAATCTCGGTCTGGTAACGAACAGCAAAAAAAAGCTCCTAACAGTGCTTCCGATCGGTTTGGCTCTGGCAGCCGTAGTATAGAGTCCCTTTTTCCACGAGATTTAAAAGTAATAAAACATAGTAATTAAAGATTTATCACACTCGTTTTGCAGTTTTTATGGCCTATTATTTTTAATGGCGAAGGGCTTTCTGTGGTTCTTAGATCAGATCTAATAACATTTCTTTGGTAAAATCAATGCTTTATAAGTATTTCTCGTATATTTCAGAGAGATATACTCAGTAATTAATTCAATTTGGCTGTTGATAAATAGCCATAATTTAGCTTATTATTTAGTAATTAAAAAGAAGTTATTAGTAAGAAAATGAGGTTTTGTTTCTATAATGGCCTCAAAGTTATTATGAAATCATTTGTTTTTGCTGATAGTATTCGGAAACGATCTGAATAAACGTGTTTATTGGCAGTTAATGTACTTCCAAAGGATATGGCCAACGGACGATTGCAAAGGATTTTTGTCAATTCTTCTCAGTTTCAAGACTATCGTTTCAAGACTATCGTGAATTTAATGCCAATAAGAAACCTGTGAGACATTGTTTTTTGGATGCATTGCAGGCAGTGTTGAAGAATTGAAATCGAACTGTTTCCAATATTGTGAAGTAACATTTCAATATTTTTTTCAAATTGTTCCAGAGTTAAAAATCAAAAACATCGATGTTCTTTTCGAATGAAAAGTCAACGGTCGCCATCTATGATCATTTTCAAATTTGCTCACGCAGCAGCAGCTCCAAAAATGCTTAAGGGGGTCTCCTCGTCAGTCGGAGGAGGTTTTCTTATTTTTTTTCAAGGTGAAAGCAGCATAGAGAAATAGTCTTTTGTATTCATATAAGGTAAGTTTAAATATGAGAAATTTCTCATAATGAAGCAAATATTCTGCCACTCCAACAATACTTGGTGATCGCACGACTTTTCCCATAGAGAAAAGCTAAAAAACCATTGCTAAGTAAAATATCCTCTTTTGCAAAAACTCAACGCACGAGAAGGCAGAAGAGACATGTGCGCTGTGTACGGGAGCAGAGCTTGCGTATGTCAATGTCAACGAGAACTGCTGCAGAGATGAAGACATTGGGTGTCCTGGCTCGAGCTGCTGCTGGCTGCCTGCTTATTCAGCACATAATCGTACCCTCGCGTTAGACGGAGCGGAGTCTCACGAGGGTGACGGTCGTGAGTCTAAACATTTAATTAACTGTGATTTGCCTGTTAAACAAGTGGTGCGAGTTCTTAGACGTGAAGTGTTTGCTTTTGTTTCAAGATGGAGAAAAACAGGTTTGGAGAAATTAAAGAGTCGGTGAAAGGTTTCTGACGAATTTTCATTTCGCACTTTTGTTTAAAATATTTTAATTTGGTATAATGTTAATATGAAGCACTGTGTTTAAACCTTCGTCAATGTAAAACACTTGGTGTAATAAACCCTACGTCACACGTTGTTATCATGCATCCACCCATCGACCCAGTTTACTGGTAATTGCAATTTTTCATATCACAACACTGCACGCATTCCTCGTGTTGCATTGACTTTGGTATCCGAAGAACCGCGACACCGCTTAGTCAGTCAATAGATCACTTTTTTTCTCACCGCCCGTATATTCTATTCTTGCACACTCTAACACTGATCCACTTCATCCACTAGCTCCACACGACTCTACGAAGCGCCGCCACAACTAAAGACCCGTACCGCAAGCACCTTTAATATTTTTATAATTTATGATTTAATATTTCGCCGGGCCGACCGATTGGGGTTATGTCGCACTAGACTCCTCCTACACTCTTGCACTTACTATGCACGGCCGACAGAGCACAGACGGTACGCTACGGGGTTCTAGCGTCGACCGATTGCTGGGAGTAGCCCCCAGGGTCACAGCGCAGCCTCTCAGATGCCGGTCACGAGACCTATTGTGCCACTTTTGCTTCTAACATTATTTTCTATATTTTATGTATTCTTGTGCACAAGTCACGTCGACGTCGTCGTCGTCGTCGCTGCAACCGATTATGCTTCTCACCTCCGGACGGCGTGTAAACTGCGCGCACTAGGGGCCGAATTAACATGCGGGGTTGCCTCAAACTAAAAATGCACTCGCATCTAGAACAACGCCGCAGCCCTCTGCAGGAACACATAGCCACGTTTGTACGTTTTAGAGTCAAGAGTAATTAAGCTGGCAACGAAGTAATTGCATTTTTGTTCGCTTGTATTATCGTAGCGCACGGTGGGTTTGTGGTGGGCGTTATGCGTTTGTTTGCCCGATTGAAAGTGAGATGGACGAATTGATAGTAGCTCAAATAATTTATATGTATTAAAATTTATTTTGACTTGGTGTTAAAGTGACAAAAATGCATTAATTATTACTACCTAACATTATTTTTATCCTGTAATTTTCTATTAGTTTAGTTCCTCAAAAATATAATAATAAGTGGATCAATTTTCAACTTAGCTTAGCTGTTTCAAACCGATTGAGAAGCTTGGACAATTATGAAACAAAAAAGGACGTAAAGAGCAATGTTTCTAGAATGGCAAATGAACGGAAGTTTAGTGTTATAAGATTACCAAAAACTGTTTACATTGGACCACTAAAAGTGCAGTTTTATATGAGTACCGTAAATTTCAATGTTCTAATTCTGTTGTCTTTTGATTTTATTTAACTTTGCAAATGTTTTTCATATGCTCTTGAAGCAATTCTTATGACACATCAGCACATCAGCAAAGCAAATTTTAATGTCTTTCAAGTCTGTGCGTGGTCATGAAGAATTATTTTTGCACTGACAAAATCTTAAATAATATTTTTTTTTTCATCCAGCATTTTTTATTCGAAGCATTAATATTATGTATAATGTTAGTTGTTAGTATCATGCATAATTTCAACGAATAAATTTCAAGAAGTATTTTATTTTACTATATTTTAATTTTTTGCTAGGTTCGGGATGATTCAAAATATTGGTCTTTCAATAAAATGTTTTAAAAATATTTTTCAGCAAATCTAAAGTTTATTTTATACGGAACCCAAAATGTTTGTAAATCTTTGAACAAACAGTCAACCTTACAAGACATACAATAAATCTCCTCAAACGTTAACCACCAAGCTTCTTTCACTTTCCCCGTTTTTGAATAATGCACCTAAATAGGTCATGAGCAACAAGCAGTTTCACGGGATTCCACAGTTCGCCAGAAGCGGTTACGATATCTGGAAGCTTCGTGTGCAGGTGTTTCTTGAAGACTCGAATGTTTGGGATTCAGCATTGAGTTTGCCTTTATCGCAGTCCTTAGATTCTCCATGACGACCCTTTGAAAATCTACCAGAAAACAAGCTGACATACGAGGTGATTAAAACCCGGTTGCTCGACGACTAGTCGAAGCCCTTCGACAGGGTACGCAACGATGCAAAATTCGAAAAACGTAAAAAACTGCAAGTTAAACAGAAAGTGCCTTACGCGACATTCATAAATTACGTAATGCAAAAACCCCGATTTTTGGACTAACCCCCCAATATGTAACGAAACGTAACGCCAACACGTAGCTCCTCATAAAAATTCCGTAACACAGTAGAAGAATTTGCGTAATTAAAATGTTCGTTTTTTGAGAGTCTCTCCAGAATTTTTATGTTACCTAACGCTGATCTTACCTCTCCTTCTTTATGTAACAAATCGTAACGCTCAAGGATACCCCGTACGTAATTTATGGATGTCATCTTAGCTGTGGCGAACGTTGCCACATAATAAGACTGTCCGGCCAAACTTTGAATAGCTTTCATTCATAAGCGACGATGATTTCTAGAGCTTGCAGCAAACTAAGCCCGGGACCTGAAGAGATTTTGTCAACGTTTCTTGAAACGCATATTAAAAACCTCGTATCTCCGCTTTTGCAGGTCTTCCAGCTATCTGTCGCTTTCGGTATTTTTTCCGTCTTACTGGCCATTAGCGTACATGTTTCCAGTATACAAGACTATACATTTCAAATACACTTTGCTAGGAACAGAAATCAAGCGCGTAGATCAAGTTCAAGAGAACTAAGTTTGGATTTCTAGCTCACTTTCAAATCTCGCATTTCGTTTGCCGTCGATGAAGCCTCTATAGCTCTGGGACTCATCTTCAGGACCGCTAGGAGTTCACGGATATTTACTGCCTTAGATCCTTAGTCTGGACCCCTCAATACAACAAAGGTATGGAGAAATCCGAGTCAGTTCAACTGCGCTTTTTGAGATTTGCTTCTTGTAAATTGCCATGCACAAATCGCTACCGTCTACCAAGCTATGAAAGTCGCTGTTGATTATTACGTTTAAAGCTTCTGTCCGTCCGTAGAGACACGGCCAGGACATTGTTTACCACAGGCTTTTTGCAAGGCCGACTGCCTCGAGGATGAACAAGGTGCAGGAAGACTAGCAACAACGGAACTCCGTGGAGATAAAGGAGCAGGTGGTGGAGAAAGAACAAGGTGAGGGGAGACTAGCAGCAACGGACCTCCGTGGAGGTGAAAGAAGAGGTGGAAAAGATGGATCAGGAGGTGAAGGAGGTGGAAGAAGAGCGTGAGGAATAGCTAGCAGCAACGGGACTTCGTTGATGTGGAGAAGTTTCTAGCAGCTTCACCAAGTCTAGAGAAGCTACGTGTCTTTGGATGGCAAGCCTTTGCGTGGATACCGAACCAAAAAATGATAAAGTAGGATGCCAAGAGTCGTCATCTCTTCAAGGTTGAATAAGAACACAGTGACTACTGACTGTGGAGCAAGCATGATCGACACAGATCGTATTGAAAAACAGACTGGTGTAGCCCTAGATCAAAAAGTAAGAGTGAAAAAAGGAAGTAGAGCAATCTGCGAAAGGAATTGTCCAGAGAGATCAGATCGACAGTGATGATACAGTTCTGTTCGACTAAACTAAGCACGAAGATGCAGAGAAAGCAGGCACCTTCGTGGTGCAACCAGGCGACTTCGCACTCAAATTTGGAACCCCTAGGCTTTCTCTCCTCGTCAGATGTCTCCGAAACGTACTACGAGATTGATCTCCGAGATGATCGTGATCACTGGTACCCAGTGGTTTAGGACGAGCCCGAATCCATGTAGACCATGGTGTCGGTGTCGTACACAAATTAAGTAACGCATAAACGGGGGAAAGAGTGTTGTGTCTACGTTTGATACATAAGAGAGAGGAGGGTACTTGGGACAGTTACGCAACTAATTTATAAAATGTTAACGTAAACCTAGGGGGAGGGGTTTCAAAAATCTGGATTTTTTGCGTTATGTCATTTGTGTGTCCTAGACGGTCTCGAGGTACGACGCTGGCCTAACAAGCCAGTAGTCGTGAGTTCGAGTCTCGGCTCTGGAAAGACTGTTAGTGTCAGTAGCATAGTAGCGCTAGCCCCGCAATTGTCCTTATCACTGAACTGTGAAGTCTGCGAATAAATAAAAACAGAAGGTCGAGTTACGAATCGGAATGTAGCGACAAGGCTTGTTTGTTAGTGTTGATTTATTGAGAGAAGCCGTGGGATAAGTACCATTCTAGGGACACAGGCTAGATTAAGAATTGTATCGAAACCTTGCTTACGACATATCAAACTCAAAGTTTTGCAAAACAATACTATTGACGTTCATTAAGCAGACAATGTGTGCAGTAGGGAAAGCGAAAAATAAGCGAATTGGAAATATGATACAGATTTGGAAAAATATACCGCATCCCAACGGGACTTGAACCCGCAATATCCCTGTCCCCGGCATGGTGTTTTGACCAATTAAACTACAGGGGACGGTGGTACTGTTCCACAATCTATGTGCGTATCACATTCCACTGTCGATTAATTTTATTGCTCACCCCTGAAGATTGAACTCGCTTTCGGATATTATGAAAAAGTTACTAGTAGGGGAACTGCTCCATTATTCATCTCAGCCCATATATTCATCTCATACAACATAAATACACAATTTAAAACAGGAAAAAAACGCATATTTTCTTCCTAAACCAATCTGCTAATCCATGAAATGGATTCTGGTTAGTTCACTTTAGATTCCTCATGAAGTATAATCCTCAAAAACGCACTTAAAAGCACTAAATTTGATATTATAGTTGGGCATCTGAACTCGAAAACTCGTTTAATTTAATCACCTACCTCAGAAAACAAAATCCGCGCATTGCTCTATACGACTACACCGGGACTCGTTCAGCAGCCAACCAAAGTTTTTTTCATCACTAGCGGACCACTTTTTATTTTAATCACTAAACGAAATCACTCACTATGCTAAGAATACTTTAGTCTTTGAAATGTTTACCTCAAATTTTCTAAAACATGCTTGATTTAGCAGAAATATATGAGATGAATTTCTACAATTCCCAAATTTCAACTGTATGTATTTTCATCTGTTTTCACTGCGTTGAAGAAAATCAAAAGTTGCCAAATCAGTTCCTGTTAATACGAAAAAATCATACTGAAAATGTTGAATTATTCCGACATAATTGACATAAATCTACAGCACTGTTGTGGTTACCTAGGTTACCAATTTTGCACGTAAACAACTATAGCGGATATCTAGGTAACCTACTACGAAGGGCTGCGGCTACGTTCATTCAGAATAATGTGATTCATTCATGATAACAGTGTGATGAATATAGGGGCGTCGTGAGATGAATAATTGAGCAGTGATTCAAGTTTTGAGATGGATATGGAAGCGATGTAAAAAATGGTTTGTTTTACAAAATTCAGGATAAATCTAGCTAATTTTACTTAATATACAATGTTGAACAACTCCATAAGAGCATGTAAGCATATTTAGTTTATTTGTTCAATGATTTTGTGAAAATTTGGTGTTTAATCCGTGCATTCTTCGTGAATATCGGCTTAAGGAGATGAATACTGGAGCAGTTCCCCTATTTTAATCTTATTTGCAGCTCCGTAAGGTGTTATCCCAAGTAACAAAACTGGCTATATCAAAGTTTTATAGTGCTGTTTTGTTTGTATTGAGCGCTACAAAACTTTAATAAGAGCAACATTGTTACTTGGGATATGTATCTAAACAAGTTTAAGTGAATAATTTTCGGCTAAACAGTATGAGGTTAAAAACGAATTATTCTGTAGTCTCTCATCCATTAAAGCTTGTAAAAACCAATTTAGTTCAAAAATAAACTGCCAATATTGTATATTTCGTGCAACAATTTTGAATAAAAATATCATGCTAACGTGTGAGGAAAAAAATCCGAACAACTTTTGAATTGGTCTACGATTTTGAAGTGCTGCACAAATCGAAAAATCCTTTTCCACAAAATGAAGATCCACTTTTATATAACTGGTAACACGACTAGTCGATTCTGTCAAGTGACGATTAGTTGGGAAAAAGGCGTGGTCGGAAAAAGATCGTCGTAAATTGATTTGCAATTTTTGTGAGCGAAATGAAGAAAAATCTAAAAGTGAAGTGTTCCACTATTCTAAAGATCTTGGATATAGATTAAAACAGTTATAAACATTATTGACAAACTCTTCGAGAATAAAAATACCTTCAAATAAAAATCTGGTTCCGGACAAAAATGCACTTTGCAAGAGTGCAAAGTTCGAGCGAAATTAAGGGCGGAAACGACTGGTCGGTCAGCGTAATCATATCGTGAGCTGCGCAATAAATATTCGATTGATTAAAAAACGGTGATCAAGTATCTGCATGAAATAGGTTTAAAACTTTAAATTTAAGTACCAAAAAAATTACAAAGTAGTGTTTTGGCCAGACCTTGCATTGTCAAACTATGCTAATGTAACTTTAGCGAATTTGCGACAAGGCAATATCGGGTTTATTCCGAAAGGAAACAATCCTCAAAATACACGAAGCGGGGGCCTAGTGTGGTTGGTAACGTCTCCGCCAACCACGCTCGACGCCTGGGTTCAAATCCCACCGCTGACATAGGTGTCGATGGTTGTGAGGTGGCGTGATCCACTCACAACCAACCCAACTGGTCTAGATTCAATCCTAGCCGACACCGGGAGATTTTCTGAGGCGAAAAATCTCTGGGATCACGCCTTCCATCGCATGAGGAAGTAAAGCCGTTGGCGCCGGTCCGTTAATAAACGGGTCGTGAGTTAGGGTCCTGGGTGTGGAGTCGCCTCCCTGGGCGTCGGTGATTGGCCACAACAGTGGCGAAACTAGACCGACGGAAAATAAGCGAGAATAAAAAAAAAAAAATCTTCAAAATGTGCCACAGGTGCAGTCTATTGAAACTTTCAGAGCAAATTTGAAGTGAATGGTCTACCATAAAGGTTACAGAGCAAAAAACGTCGATTGTTTGATCGAAAAAGCAAGATGGAGCTCAAAACAATTGAAACATCCGGAATTCAGGAAGCTATAAAGCAAGTACCTCAGAGGATCAGGAAATCAGCGCGATGTAGAGCTGAGTTTTTCCTATGAGGTTTGTAAATGAGTTACATTACTTGAATAAACAAACAAGTATAGAAAAATAAGTTGCGCAAGATTTCAATTTGGAATTGAAAGTTTGTTCGGATTTTTTTCCTCATATGTTATGTGTTAAAAAAGAACGTTTTGTTTGCAAAAGGAAACGTTTTGATCAAATGTGCTCTGTGATATGCACAAATTAAATGAAACAGATAACTTTTAACTATATGAAAAAAAAAAAAATTTAAAATATTTTCTTCATCTAGTTGGTAGAACAAGGAATATTTTTGACCGAAACTCCACCTTTATTACAACCCTTTGCGCTATCCGATAAAATTTCCAATATATTCCATGGCACAGTTATTCGGAATTATCATACTCAATTGTCAGTTAAACACATGCCACTGAACGCGTAAGTTGCCAGTTTAATAAATCCATATCGGCGGTACAGAAAACCACGTTCACCGTTCGAACATTGCCCTACCCGGGAAGGCACTTCAACTTCTACTCCGAACACAATCACGTACTATGCGCGCATACATAAGAAGGAACGTGGCGTTTGTGCAGTAAACTAACACGTGGTTTCCGACATTTCTCAAGAAAAACACAAAGCTGCCAAAACAAACGCAGCATAATCGATGCTCAGCTCGAATTTACAAAACCGTAGTACCGATCGGTCAGTCGCGTCCGCTGCCCTTTGAAGTTCAAAGTCACACTAACAGCGACAAACCAACAACCGTTGGGACAACCGCGTTCGATATGATCGCCGCTCGGTATCGACAGTAATTGTGTGCCGCCCATCGAGTACGATCGAGGTGGAAATCGAAAATCGCCACAAAAAAAAAATGAAATAAATAAAATAAATATACCCCCGTTTCGATCTTTCGATCGGTTTGTACGGGCCCAGGCAATTAACGCCTGTCAGGCTCTAGACAGCACTTGTGAGATGCTGCTACCAATCGCCGCCGGCAAGTTTTGCCAACCAATCACACGATTTGCGACCGTTTTGGTTAAGTGTGATTTGGACCGTGAAACACCATGCAATCAACGGTGAAAGGTGATTCGCTGGGAGTCAAAAGCGTCTCGAAGTGGGCTGCGTATAATCCCTCCGGACGTGTGGATAATATCCGTAAACTTGTAGGTATTAAATCCCAGGGACAGGCTTTGTATTTCTAATCATTTACCATTTGCCAAACTTCAATTGAACTGCTAGCTAACACTGATAGGCGATTTCGCCTGTGTGAACACAGACGCCCTAAGAGCACTGGTGATTGCTGGTGAGTAGTTTGCACATGTGACCACTAGACAACTGCTCCCGCCAAGGGGTGGGTTATAGTTAATAAATGAACCATTCGTAAGACCACTGCTATTCACACGTCAGATAGCCGAAGTGTAGTTATAATTTATGTTCGAAAAGGTGCTGGAAATGTTTCGATCGTTTACTTCAAAGGCTACAATTAATTAAGTGCGGGAGTTTGTAACTTTACTAATGAATAGATTGCTGTTGCGTCATAGTTTGTTACTGTGGGTCGCTATGATCTGGTGCAGTAAACCTCGATGTAATTCATATCTTTTGTGAAAGCTTGGAGAGAAAAGTCAAGCGCTTTGGTTTGAAAACTTATCAAAATAAACTTCCCCTTGTAATTTGTATAAAAAATGATGTTAACTGATTCGGCAGCTTGTTAAAAGTTTTATTGATCTAACTCTGAGCACTATCTTTTTTAAAACCGATTCTGGCGACAAATTTTCTCAACCGACCGTTTTACAATTGTCAACCCCTCTATGGGACAATGCTACAGTTTCCAATTGACATTAGTTGACAAGAAAAATATTATCGTAGAGTCAAAAATGAAGTCAAATCATGCCCACAAAATTTTTTCAGCTCCGTAAACACGAAACGGATAGGTATCATTGTCCCTTGGCCCGGATTTAAGGGGGGTAACGGGAACAAATGCCCCGGACCCCCGACTCGAGGGACACCGTAGTCCTAGGCCAGACACCACTCGACAGCATAATAGACGGGAAGACAAAGTGAAAACCTTTTTTTGCTCGCCACTTTCCAGCCGAGCGTGAATTCATTTCACAATTTGCTATTATTGTACCTTTAAATGTTTTAGGTACAGAGGGAATTCCAGCCCCTAACCTCCAGCAGGCTAGAGAGGAGATCGGCCGGCTGAAAAACAATAAAGCCACTGGAGCTGACCAACTCCCCAGCGAGCTGTTGAAACACGGTGGTGAATCACTGGCTAAGGCGCTACACTGGGTTATTGCCATGATATGGGAGGAGGAGGTAGTACCGGAGGAGTTGGATGGAGGGTACAGTGTGGCCCATCTACAAAACTCTGAAATTCTGTGCCATCGACTATCACCGTTTACTCTACTCTACTCTACTCTACTCTACTCTACTCTACTCTACTCTGCTCTACTCTACTCTGCTCTACTCTACTCTACTCTACTCTACTCTACTCTACTCTACTCTTCGCGAACACGCTGTTCTTTTGATAAAAATTTTCCGACTATTGTGCATATAATGAAGCCAATTCTCTTAGTGTCAAAAATGCACGGTAAACTATCTTCTCTGCAATTTGCAATTTGAGCAATTTGAGTGTGTGTCGGTTTCAACCCGAACAGTCTTCATTAGACTGCTACACTGGTCCTAGTCCTGGCACAATTATCTCAGCATTCATGAAAAATTTTGCATTGGAGCATGAATATCAAATAGGATTTCTAGTACGCAACAAGGCAGACCTTTCAGATCATTATACCGTTACAAGTTTAAAGAAGTCCATTAATTTTTCTTTAACCCGTAAAGACCCGGGACGGAACTTGTTTTTTGAAAATGCTCGTTCTCAGCACTGGAACGGCCGATTTGGGAAAACTTGGAATTTCACTCAAGGGGAATAGTAGCTCTAAGTTTTGGAAAAGGTGCCACCCCTCTGGACCCCTCCCCGTTTTCGTGAGACGCAAATATGTCTGTGTTTTTTTCTAATTTTTCAAGCAGATTGAGTAAACACTGGGAATTTTCATACGTATCAATTGCTCCATGTATCAAATTATTTCAGGTGGATGAAATATGGTATGTAAGAGTGAATTTTGGTGTTTCCATATTATTTCAGTACAAAATCACAAAACTACGTATTTTTCTAAAAATTCAAACCGTTCTTCAAATTTTTTGCGGTAAGGTCTCCTGAATCCATACGCGATGAAATATTCATTATTTTGAGAAAAACCAGTTTAAATTCACCAAAGTACGTATTTTCATGAAAACATGATTTTCTCAGTCTCCCACGGTAGGTTTCAACATAGCTCTTCAATTTTCAAGCTCTATATTTTTAAAGTAACATCTTCTGAATCCAAAGATAGTGAAAGATTTTTTCTAGCATGCACAGATTTAGAGAAAATCAACTTTTAATAAGAACTCGTACTTTAGTGAATTCAAACTCGTTTTTCTCTAAATCTATGCATGCAAGAAAAAATCTTTCCGCATCTTTGGATTCAGAAGACGTTACTCTAGAAATAAAGAGCTTGAAAATTGAAAAGCTAAGTTGAAACCTACTGTGGGAGACTGAGAAAATCAGGTTTCCATGAAAATACGTACTTTGGTGAATTTAAACTCGTTTTGCTGAAAATATTTGCATGCTAAAATAAATATTTCATCGCGTATCGATTCAGGAGACCTTACTTCAAATATGTAGAGCTTAAAGTTTGAAGAACGATTTTCTTATTTGAATTTTTATGAAAATACGTAGTTTTGTGATTTTGTACTGAAATAATTTAGAAACACCAAAATTCACTCTTACATACCGTAAACTGGGGTGACTTTGATCACCGGGGTAACTTTGATCACTGTACCTCTTTTTTGAAAACATGGTAAAAAAGTGCTCGTAGTGCTTGGGATTTGTCGTTATCTAAACTGATTGTGTGGATATATGTCTACATTGCTACTATTCATGCATTTCCTGCTATTTAAAGAGTGTTTTTCATGCTAAAATATTAATTGAAAATAATGTGTATTTTTGGCGATTTTTGTTGCATACAAACAATCGGTTCAAGCAGATTCAAAACAACAAGTTGCAATACGTAAAGTTTTTTTTTTGTTCCCAGATTAGTTCTTAAGATGAACCAATATTAAAACAATACATTTTATTGTTATTTTTGCAAGTTTTTCCTCGAAGGCAATGTTGAGTCCCAATATTCTCCACAGCGTATTTCATATTTCTTCTTAACAAAACCCCAAGACGTGAAGTAACATGCAAATGTGGACTATTTCATAAGTCATATTCCTCGTGGACTAGATTTTGATGATTTTAGACCACCTTCCCTCTCAGTGGATAATCATTCATATTTATTCTAAAAATTTTGTATGAATCTTGGACATTCGTCATTATAAACTGTTCACGTAGAATATGAATGGCCCCCAAATTGCTTTCCATATTTATAAACTCGTTTAAGTCGTTTTAGGCTGTTCAATTTAGTGAAAGTAGCAATGTGTTACTTCAAATTCATCAAAACAATGAAGTGATAAATGTCACCCCGGAATGATGATTGGTGTAAAATTTTTAGAGCATATTTAAAAACAGCAAAATTGTTGCTAACCTTTGAAGTAGTGACTGAATCTTTCTCAATGCATGCCAGTACTTATTTTAAAAATATCAAAGAATATTGTTTTCAGTATATTCCGAAAATATTTGAGATACAATCAAAAAAGTGACCAAAGTCACCCCAGTTTACGGTATCATATTTCATCTACCTGACATGATTAGATGGATGGAGCAATTGATACGTATGGAAATTCCCAGTGTTTACTAAATCTGCTTGAAAAATTAGAAAAAAAAACACAGACATATTTGCGTCTCACGAAAACGGGGAGGGGTCCAGAGGGGTGGCATCTTCACCAAAACTTAGAGCAACTATTCCCCTTGAGTAAAATTCCAAGTTTTCCCAAATCGGCCGTTCCAGTGCTGAGAACGAGCATTTTCAAAAAACAAGTTCCGTCCCGCGTCTTTACGGGTTAAACGTGATGGTTAATGAGAGCCACGTTAGAGCTCTATACTAGAGATGGTCGGGTACGGGTATTTTTACCCGATACCCGTACCCGACCCGTACCCGACGGGTTCGGGTCGGGTTTCGGGTAACGTCAAAAAATATTTTTCGGGTTCGGGACGGGTACGGGTTTGAAAAATTCTCAACTGGTCGGGTACGGGTCGGGTACGGGTTATTCGATTGTCGTGCATTATGAGAATTTAATTATAAACTTTTCTAGCCTAGGTGTTTTAGCATAGTCTTGGTCTGGGAGGGAGAAACGGATACGAAGCAGCACGAAGTTGCATCGGTAACGGTATCATTGATTTCTATAGAAGAATGATTGCATTTTGCTCGACCGTGGACTTATTCGAAAAATACTTATTATGATACTATAACTTCATCATAAGCAAAGCAAATAGTATGCTGGGCTTTGCTAAGCGGTTCAGCCACAATTTTCAAGACCCGTATACTATCAAACTATTGTATATTACATATGTTAGACCTATTGTAGAATATTGTAATCTCATATGGATCAGTCCAAAAACAATTCCCTCTTTACGCGCTTCGCAACTTGAATTGGACTGCATTTCCTCTGCCATCGTACGAAGCACGTTGCATGCTCATTAATCTGCAAATACTTAAACAACGCCACGAATTTGCAATGCTATTCTTCGTCAATGACATTATTTCAATTCGTATAGACTCATCTGCATTACTATCACAACTCAGCATTAATACACCTTCACGGCATCTTAGAACGAGAAAACTTTTTTCAGAAAAACATTGCAGAACTAATATGCAAAAAATGGTCCCATAAATCGAATGATGTGTCAGTATAATCTACATTGTAAAACCATTGGCATAACAATGTCAAAAAAAAAAGAAATTAAAAACTGTCTGAAATACACTAGAAATTTTTAGCTCGTAACAAGAACATTGTAAACACTATAAATAATAACTGTATGAAATGTTTATGTAATCTACATTTGCTGGACGAAATAAATAAACAATTAAAAATAAAAAAATAATATCCACACTAGCAATGAAATTAACAATATTTTCTGAAACATAATATTTCTGTCCTTTGGTAAGCTACGAGTTTTGAAAGTTTGCCGATTTTTTTAAAAGCATTTTTGTTGTTTAAACGTGTAAGCAATGTTTGCAAATAAACTCTTTTCGGCAGACCTCATACATAATTATTACTCGGGTATAAAAAGAAGTCGTTTGGTAACAGTTTCCAACTATACACTAAAACTATTGCAACTCTGCGCAAGTCTGAGAAAATATAATTAAACTCAAAAATCTGAAAAACTGACTCGAAAAATTTGTGTTTTGCATACAAATTTGCACATTTAATATTCGTTATGTTCGAGTCATACTCGGGTTACAGCAGGAAAATAGTTACACGCTATCAAAAAACGACGAATGTGCGTGTCATCTCGATAATTTTTTAGTGTAGTATTCGTTTCTCAATCCCAGGTCTTGATTTGCACTGTGACCAGGGATGCCGCATGTACAGAAATATCTGTGTTATACCGAATTTAAAATTCCTGATTGCTACGATGTGCACATAAAACTCGTCGCTTAATTTAAACTCTACCAGACATGCATTTTTAGCCATTGTTGTGCGAGTTGTGCTAGTAGGGTAAATTAACAAAATAAAAATTTTCAGCAGTTTATATGAATCATACGTATGCATACAAAATAAATAATTGAAATCCCTGATCAATTTTAATATGAGGTAACTAACGGAACCCAAATTATTCGTACACTGTTATGAATAGATATTTTGCTGCGTGATAAAAATGATAAAATTTTTCAACATCAGACGAGCGGACGTTCTCAGTGACAGATGCTACGCTGGATTCTGGGAGCACCAATACATCGCCTGGAACTCTGGTTCATTGACATTCGTTCACATGAACACTCGGGTCTAGCCCAACTCTGGCCATCATCTCGAGAAACCACATATGACAATCAGGGCATAAAATGTACGAGGTAATCAGGTATTTAAAAAAAATAAAATAAAAATCCAGGACGGGTCGGGTACGGGTCGGGTACCGGTAATTTCGGGTTATTTTTCTTTCGGGTACGGGTCGGGTACAGGTAGTTGAAAACAAATATTTTCGGGTTCGGGTCTGGTACGGGTATTTCAAACAAACCCGACTTCGGGTTCGGGTCGGGTACGGGTTTGAAAATTCTCGATGAGTCGGGTACGGGTCGGGTACGGGTCGGATACGGGTAACAAATTTCCCATACCCGACCATCTCTACTCTATACACTGTCTTCAGTAGACTTTACATATTAACTTGAAACATACCCTACTTGGAAGAAACTGTCAGTCAGGTTTGTTATTCTACTCAATACTTGAAAAAGCAGAGGATTTATTCACCGCTCACTTCTTCCCCAGCATGAGCTCTGGGTATAGCAATTTTTCGCACCAAACTTCTTCGTTCTTCTTAGTGTTGTGTTTCTGCCGCTCGCAAAAAATAGTACACTTGCTGCTCACATCACAGTTTTAATCAGAATACACAAAAGTACACCGCGGCGATTACTGCTGAGATAAATTAGATAGCATTCTAAGAGCAAACACGTGTGACGGGCGACTGGATTTATATTTTTTTTTTCATTTCTTTTTTTTCAAGATACAAAGCAAACAACGCAACGCAAAAAAAAAAGAATTTATATGGGCATTTGTACACGGGGTGGTATGTGGATGGCCCCATAAAAGTTCAATTTAGAAAGTAGTACTGCTGAGTCAACGTTCTGCGAAACTATATCGTTTACAAATGAAGCCATCGCATACTCTCGCCGTTCTTTTAATGTTTGAATGTCAATCAACATGCAGCGTGCTTCATATGACGGAAGACGATGTGCGGTCCAACCTAGCTTACGAAGAGCATATAGTAGAAATTGCTTTTGTACTGATTCTATTCTTTCTTCATGTACGCCAGGACGAGGAGACCACACAATGCTACAGTATTCCAGAATTGACCTCACATAGGCAATATATAATGTTTTGATAGTGTACGGGTCTGTTTTTAATTGTAGCAGAAGTGTTTGATAAACCCTAACATGTTGTTTGCCTTGTATATGATAGTGTTATAGTGGTCGATGAAATTAAGTTTAGAATCTAAGATTATTCCTAAATCCCTAACTTAATCACATTTCTACACATTCTGATCCCCTAATGCAATTACAATTTTGGGCGTTGTTAATTTTCTGCTAAAGGATATTACATTGCATTTTTTTACATTTACTTCAAGTAGGCTTTTCTTACACCAGATGTAAAATGTGTGGATTTCATTCTGAAATACATTGATGTCTTCTTGATTTTTTATTTCCAAAAACAGCTTCATGTCGTCGGCATATATTAGAACTTTAATATTTCTGAGGATGAAGGAAATGTCGTTTACGTACAAAATAAAAAGAAGTGGTCCTAAGTGGGAGCCTTGGGGAACACCTGAAGTAACTTGAATGGGATTTGACTTTTTCCATTAAATTTTATTATTTGTTGCCTGTTTGTTAAATATGATTCAAGCCACTTCAGGAGACCAGACTCAATTCTAATTTTTTGCAGTTTAAAAAGTAGCATTGGTATGTCAATACGATCAAATGCTTCACTAAAGTCTGTATAAAGAGCTTCAACATGATTCCCATTATCCATTGCATTCAATGAGTAATCTACGAATTCAAGTAAATTTGTTGATGTAGAGCGGCCTTTGAAGAAGCCGTGTTGTTTGTCAGTTATTCGATTTTTGACTTGAGCAAATATCTTTTCATTGACAATTGCCTCAAAGAGTTTAGGAATGCAAGAGATAATAGCGATTCCACGATAATTACGTATGTCAGATTTACGCCCAGATTTGAAAATAGGCAGATTTCCTGGAAAAATTTTGCAAAGAGATTGCAGTTTTTCTCCGAGTTATCACCAACATGTTCAACGAGTTGCATTATTGATGGAAAATTGTCTGATTTTAGTTTTGTTTTGACGTAATTGAAGAAGTTCTTTGGACGAGACTTAATTTCTAGTTCAGATTTTGCATTGAATTCTTCAAATGCATCACTGATTGCAAAGTTCAGTTGATCACATATTTCCAAGTAAATTGCTAGATTTTCACTGCTATTGTGTTTTTTGAAAATTCTGTGGGCTTTTTGTTTGCGGTTTTTTAAATTTTTATTTGTTTGTTAAACCAGACTGGATGTTTAGTGTTAGCGTGACGTCGTTCTTTCTTCAATGGAATCTCTTAAGAGATGATGTTGTACTGAATTTTGTAAAAGACGCTAACAGATGATTCGACATTTCCTTCATCTCTTAAAATTTGTTGCCAATTGACACAGTTTAATTTGTTTTTGATATTTGCATAGTTCGCGAGTTTAAAATCAAGGACTTCCTCGTACTCACAGTCTTTGGGTCTTTGATATTCATGTAAAAATAAAGAATAATCAATTGCTGTGTGAAACTTTTCGTTTTTCCACAGTGGGTTAACTGTTTCGGTCATACAGAAATCTTCATGGATATTCGTTAAGAGTAGGTCCAAATAGCAATTTTCACGGTTTCTTACATGGTTAATCTGGTTCAAACCTAGTTTAGCAATTTCGTCAAACATGAAGTGCAAAGTGATGTTATCTCCAACGACTGGGAGTAGGATGCTTTCGTTTTCAGGGTCCAAGATGAAGTCAGCGGTGTTTTGATTGAAGTCCCCATAGATGTGAACTTTCACTTCTGGAGGTAGTTTAGATAAAATTTTTACTGCGCAATTAAAAACACTTTTCATACGTAATTTTATTAGCGTTATGTGGAGGAAAGTACACAGAGGCGAATACGTGTGTTTTACCTGCTATGTGCGATTTTATCCAAATGTGCTCGAATTCTTTGAATTTAGGTGCAGCAACAGTTTCTGAATTAAAATTCACAGAGACCACTATGAGGACTCCTCCGCCTGACTTCTTTTCAGATTCTTGAAGATTCCCGTCATTCCTGAATACATTGAACATATTTCCAAAAATTTCTTCACTTTTGACACTTTCATCCCAGTTTGTTTCAGTCGCCAATATGACTGTAAAGGATGAGCCTAAAAGATTGTTGTAAATTTGTTTTATTTTGGCTGGGCCTTTCATGCGATTGAAATTTTGAAAATAAACCAAAATTTCAGTCGCATTTTGTGTTGGTGAAAAAATTTTTGGGGATATGGTGGTTGAAGATGTTTGAGGGTTGGTGAGTGTTACCTGTAAGTCTTCTTCTTTCTCATCGAAAGGGGTCGTTATTTCCGAAAACTCGGTTTGTAAAATTTGTCGGTGCTTTCCCTTAGTTGTTGTAGGCGGTGTGTTCGTTCACTGGACTGCAGGTCTGCTAAAGCGTCATCGCGTGATATTCCCAGTTCTTCATGTACGTCCAGGAAAATTTCACGTAGCAGGTTTAAGTCAGTTGGTAGTCCTTCAGCTGCCAGCATCACCGATGCACTAATTTTGGTGATTCCTCGAATGCACACCGTTATTGGCTGATCATGCAGGAAAGCAAGGAAAGTTCGTACCGTATCCATAATTTTGTGATCACGCAGCCGTGCTTTCAGATAGCGTTTGTCACCAGCAGCGGATTGCTCCGTTAGTCTGACAATCGGTGGACGCATAGGATCTAGCAGCGGAGCAGTATTTTCCGGTTCTGACTGTGAAGTAGTGCTCTGTGTTGTACTTTTTCAGATCGATACGGGTTGATAGTTTCTCCTTTCCTGAAGTTGATGAGTTTTGGAGCAGAAAGTGCAGCTATCGGATGGTCGGTTGATGAGGGTGGCCCGGCGAACTGAACTTTTGCTGTGGCTAGTAATTCTTTGTCTGATGCGTTGATACGTTGATAGTTTTGCGTACCGCTGTGCTGGTTGTTTTGTTTACTGGTATGAGTGATTTGTTGTTTTCTTTTTTTACGGTTTCTTTTGGCTTTTTCGGCAGCTTTTTCTTGTAGTCTTCAAGACCGTTGCTTGGCATCATAAGTGGACCAGTCCTGCTTCCATTGCCATTTGTTACCCAGAAATCTCCATCCTGGAGATGTGTGGTCCGCTTTCGGGTAGAAAGATTTTTCAGCTAGTTCTTCCTGAAGATTTGTTTGAGGTTTTGCACTGCATGTATTGGTCACCTAAAGATTGGAGACAGTCCCTGAGACAAATTTCACCTCCTCGAGTATTTCAGTAAGTTTTGCGTCGTTATCTGTATGAGGTTTCAATGACTCAGCCTCTGCGATTGAACTAATAAAATTGCTAGTCAGGCTTGATTGCCGTTCGTCAAAATAATTATGTATTTTTTGTGGCATCGTTGAAAACGACTCGCTGATGCCGGTCAATGTCGTGTGCAATTTATTGTCACACGACTTTATGTGCTGCCCGACCGCACTGCACATGTTTTGATTGCTTTTGTTAATCGCTGACAAAGTTTCTTTGACATCATTAAGCAGGTGCTCAGAACTGTCGAACAATTCTGACACTAAGCAGATTTTTTTCATATCCGCGGCAATTCGATGATTGGCGTCCGTCTGTCGATGTATTGCCTCCACAAGCTGCTCCTGTTGATGAAGCAGCTTCCGTACTTCAAAGCGGAGAAGCGACAAACCCGGCATTTTTGACGCATTTCTGAGCTTGCTATGGGCACCAAAATTCACAGGAATGGGTAAAAAGCTAATTTTTTCTTATTTTTCCAATTTAAACTCTACCGCAAATTGTTATTTCCTTTGGGACTGTAAACAAACATTAATGTTTGACAGGCTAAGAAATGATTAGGAATGGCAATGTAACATATTGCATCATAATTTGCTAAGCATCATCATCTTCCACCGTCTTCTATCATACTTCATATCATTTCAAAATACTCATACTCTATTATTATCTTCGTTTGTACAACTGCTATTTATTTGTAGAATAACTAAAATATCTTACAATACTTGAACTAATCGTTTGTTTTACTCAAAAGTGATAGTGAGTATTTTTATCTGAATAAAATTTGTTAGGCCTCCATAAAATAATTCAATTATAAATACAGCGACAGGTTGTAATGAAATTTAATACTAATAGCTGCAAACGTAATGATAATACGTTGACATCACGCATGAAGGCATATAACGTGAAAAAATTGAATCATTAGCTGGCAGCTCTTCTGTTCCCGCACACCTATCGCCCACATCGACGGCGCCTCAGCATCACAAGTCGCTTCCCAGAGCGGTGTCAATCTCGATCGCCAAGCGAGAAATCACTTAGTAAAACAAACTTCAACGCGAAGCTTAAACGAGTCCTACATCGATGTGCGTGTCGCATGAACTTGTCGAAGCTGCCTTTACGGTGTTTATCGAACACACTCGGCGATAAATCCCTTGTACACCTGCCCACCCACCTGCCTGCTTGCATCCCTCCACTGCTGCGTCGCTAACCGCAGCACTATATGCAACCGAGCCGAAAACAAAATGCCGTTTCACTCGATCGCGGAACGCACCCGGCAATCGGTGCACTTGATCTTTTCAACTCAAGCCCGTCAAACAACGGCGCAGTAAACGGCGCCTTTCGCTCTTCGGCTGTTTACCTTAGCCGCCACGCCACCAGATCATACGGTTTCGAATGCGCCTAATGACGCGAAGCTGTAGGGTAAGGTAAGTTTCCGTCCCCTCGTGATACTTTGTTGCAGAGTTTTGGCTGCAGTATAGCTTTATGGGGCGGGTTGATTGCAAAAATGTTTGAGTCGGTTTCAACGGAAGCTCGTATCCAGTGGTCACTAGGATTTTTTATAGAGTATAATTACAATGTAGTGAAATTACTAAGTGGGTTTTAGACATTTAGTAGAGTGAACTGTATCAATAGAACAAATTCTCGATCACGACTGACATTCTTTGGGTTTTATTTTAGAGTGCCGGTGGAGGTTGGTAATTTTGTTTGATTTTAATCGTAGCTGATATGCTATTCTGTTTCAACCATTTTTATCAAATTCTTCTCTTTCTAAAATCGCGATTTCGAAAGCAATAAATATTCAGGTTGAACCCAATCTGGGTACTGATAAAACTAGTGTACTCAAGTGACTGTTAGCCAAAAGCTAGTACCGATACTTAATTGATTTTCTTGCAGCGAAAAAATATTGTTCTAAACATATGTCCGTTATACGGATATAACAGTGCAATACGGTGCATAAACTTCCTATACGTCAGTTCAAACACTCGAACTTAAACTCATTTTTAAATAAATTGTAAAAGCCTATTCTAAAAACCTATGTACTTTTGTTACCTTTTTATTTCTTTTAGTTTACTTTATCTTCATAAATAGCTTTTCAGAAGGCCAATATTCTTAGTTAATCGACTTAATTAATTTAACATCTTAAGACCAATTGTTATACACCAAGGTCGCTTTTCACGTGGTTTTCACATGTAAAGTACGTGGAAAGATAAGCGTTGAACAGATTACGATTATGCTGAACATTTCCAACACAAAAGAAATAACACCTGAATAAAAACCCATTAGTAGCAGATCACCACTTGTAGTCACCCTCGAATCCACTGTGCACTTTGTCGTGTAAATGGTTGTTCGGAAAACCATTTACATATGTCATGTAGCTAGTATAATTACCAACGGTTTAATTTAATCTACATATCCAATGCAAACTGAAAGTACTTTCGCATCTATCGTTTGAGTGCTCGATACACAAAAAAACTAATGAAAGCATATTATGGCACGAGAAAATACCCCATGCTGAAACAAGTCCCACTGCGCAGTCAGCGTGAGTGGAAATCGTCCCTCCGCCCCGCATCAGGCAGGGCTCAACCCAACGGTTCACTATACGCACTCTATTGATGCATTAAATTGCCAATACTCAAATGAATTCAACCTTCCGAAGGCCCAGGTACGGAATGCCTTCATACCTGCATTTGTAATCTCGCGCGCGCTCTAGAATGCGTTAGCAATTGACTCGTCGCTGGTGCACTTTTGGTAATGCACCGACACCGAGCCTTTCCGATGCGAACTAATTTTGCTACACTCTATGCAGCCAGGTGGTATGCGCTTTTGGCTCCTCATTAGCGTGATGAAGATCTAGCGGACGGAGATGGAAACTGGTTTGATGTTTCATCATTAGTTTTGCACTCCATGTTTCTAATGCAGTATAACAATAACAAACGATGGCGAACAAAATTAGACATGTTTACAAAAAATGCGTTCAAATCGATTACCTGAGAGAAGATTTAGCGCCTCACTATCTAATCAAAAGCTTTTATCAGTTACGTAGCTTATTCCTAGTTTCCTAATGGGGAATCAACAAGTTGGTGCCGGTGACGTCCCACATTCAAGCTTACGTACCTACCTGAAAGTAAACGAGAGAAGAGAGGATTAGACGTCTAGTTGTGAGGGTATCCTTTGTACAGGATAAGATACCGCCTCTTGCGGATGCTAGCGAAAGCCATCGAAAGCTCTTCGGTAAATGAGTAACGTTATTTTGTGTGTCTCTTATACCACCCTAGAAAGTTGACTTTCGTTACAACAAACAACAACGAAAGCTTTATAGAGGAGCTTTACGCTGAGTTGAAGAGCTTTTTATTCAGTTTTGCACACACTGGAGCAATACTGGAGTTAATGCATGGAGAATTCCAAAACAGGGTTAGGAAATAGGAAGCATGTTGTTTAGCGACGGATTTTACGATCGCTTCCGGCTATTCAACGAGAAGTACAGCGGGATGGCTTTGAAAGAAAATATGCTTATTTGAAAATTATGAAGAGGGTAAATATGGAGGGGGAAAGGCAATTCAATATGTTCAACTCAAGTACTTTAACTCGAATCAATGATTACGCACCGCATCTTGTTTGTTTATTCCTTTCACCATAAAATAAAAATAAAGATAGCCTCTCAAAAGTTCTGATGCTCTAGAAAATTTTAAATACATTGTCAATTTCATTGCTTTTTCATGTTCAAGGACTGTTTGTTACGGTTGACCTTAATACAAGCTTAGTTTTCGAGTACTACCACCTTTTAAACTCACTCCCCGCGAGTGATTATATTGTTTGCCTTTAAATTGCGCATCGTGAGTATTTAAAAAATCTGTTACAGAGTTTCGTCCCGAACACGACGAAGATTAAAAGTGGTATTATTCGACATTGTAGTAATGACTGGAGCACTACAAACTTTCATACTGAAGAGGATGATGATGTACATGAAGTCATACGAAAGTGGTTCCTAATGATGCTAGTTATTAGCTATAGCTATGTATACATGATTCATTTCAGCAGAGCACCAACAAAAATACACTAAGCAAGGTTTTTTTCTGCTGTTGGTGCTACAACAAATATGGCTTCAGCGTATTAATGCAGATCTGATAAATTGTGTTGGTTATAAATCATAACATTCATTCTTTGCCGAGATTTTTTGCTATATAATTTTTGGCGCTGCTTCTTTTTGTTGTTGAAAACCATACCCGACTGTCACTTATGTATAAACTGTTTTGGATTATCGGTCTGCAGTCTGCAAGCATTGGATAAACGAAGTGTCACTTGTTACTTTCGCTCCAACGTTTCGGCAATTTATTTTGTCATTATCAATGAGTCTCCAATATAGTATTTAAAAGTGTGATTTTGTCTTTAAACTATAACACTGGACGATAGAATAAAAAAAGTGCATTCCAAAAGCTCAAACCAGAAAAACATGAAAGATTGTTGCTATTCAACCATTTGGTGCCCCTAACGATTACCAAAACGTCTCAACTTTCGGGAGAGTGTCGTATAGAAATTACACGCCCGGTTCGTCGCTTTAACGTTATGTTTATGAGAAAACTCCTTTAGGTCTCTGAAAAAACGGCAATGGCCAGGGACACCAAAATTCACTGTAACAGTTGAATAGCTATGATCTTTCAATTTTTTTCGGAATGAACTTTTGGAGTGCGTTGACCAGTGTAATTCAATCCTACTAATCCAACGGGATTTGGTTGCCACTGCGGTAGAAATCCCAACGACCAATGACACTCAAGAGATGGTTGTTGCCTCCGCTTACTTCCTGGGGGACATGAAAGACATACTGCATCCAAAGTCACAGCACTTGTGCGGTATCAAAGGGGCAGTCTGTCGTGATGTACCCTGGTGAAACGGAACTCTCAGCAACCTTCATCGGGAAGCTATAGCCTGTTCAACAAAGCTTAGGTTACGTCCGACTGGGAAGCGTATAGAGCATCCCTCACAAAGTATAACGATGAGCTACGCAAAGCCAAATAGAAGTCCAGAGTTCGAATGTGTGAGAACATTCAGGCTGTGTCTGAGAGATCCAAAGATCATATGAATCATATGAATGGTATTGGTCAATTGAACAAGAAAAATGGTAGTCTGACTATCAAAACCTCGGGAACGCTCAAGGTTATTATGAACAGCTACTTTCATGGCTCGACAGTGATCTCCGAACCGAACGTCGCAGAGCTACAGAACATTTGATCCAGCCGTACGACATCCCGTGAATCTGTAGTGCTCGCATGGAGATTACACGAAGATTGCATGGAGACTTCTATCAACCTATCAAACTCTCTACCTTTTACCCAGCGAAGGATCGTGGATACTAAGTGGAACTAAGGATAGATGGTCCAATTTTTAATGCAATAAAATTTCTGATGTAGAGAATGCGTCGGTTTCTGATATTATTCCATTGGAATATGTTGGTCACCGTGTCATATCGAGGAACGGTAGCCATTTGTTTCCCTTCACTTCGGAGGTACATTGAAAGTTTGAATTATGATTGTTAAAAGTTTCGTGTACGTAATGGTTGAATTTTATTAAACGGTAGCATGATTTTTAATTACTCAAATCCCAGTTAAGCAGTGTTCCTGTGACAAGATCCACTACTGTGGGAGAAAGCAGGTTGTCCATAGCTGTTCCACATATTTGTTTGAAGAAACGTCCGTCAAATTTTGACGACGTTGATAAATTCGCAAAATTTTAGGGAATTTTTAGTGCAGTCCAGTCCAGTCCAGTCCAGTCCAGTCCAGTCCAGTCCAGTCCATTCCATTCGTGAAAAACATGGATACGCTTCTTTTTATTTATATATCGATAGGTGAAGCGTGAATAATGAAGGGAATTCTTCAATAAACACAACAGAAAATGAACTTTCCAGTTACAATTATCATACCAGAGTTGTGAATATTCTATGGAAGTAACGCGATAAGCATATTTCCGAACCTCGTCGATCCATTTTACATTTTCTCTTATAAATGCTAGGCGCTTCCCGGAAAAAGATAACTCTTGAGCACGAGAAATATTTATGTGCATGTTTTCTTGCGATGTTCGTAAATAGGCATTCTTCCATCAACATTTCGTTCGATTGAAATTTATCTGTATTACTTTTACTCTGTTATTTTTCTACGATCTTTTCAGAGTTATAGCAAAAACGAATATTTCACGTGTAAATTTAATTTGGTATTCGAGAAGATAGATACACTTTATTTCGAATAGAGTTGGGGAGCAAAAAAAAAGTAAAGTTTATCCACTCACATCATTTTAATAAACCTTGATATCAAGAGAACGATTCATCGTCCAAAGACCGTCCGTCTGAGCTACGGCATTACCCCTTTCCCCGCCAATGAATCTACCGATTCCATATAATCCATTTGTCGGCCCACAAAAGGGATTAACATAACAATAGGAGCAATTTTCCTGACTAATTCCTGATTCAAAATCATTACCGACAGCACTCTCGTCTACCGCAGTCAGTAAAAAGGAGACTTCTCCAGGCTCATCTTCTCTCCCGGACCGACCAATTTCACCACAGGTTGTGTCTCGTCGAATGCTACTTCCCTTTCACAGGCTGGTATCCTTCACACACGTGATAAGTTGAAAAGCCTACATCAGAAGGCACCGCAATCTTGGTCCCAAATTGGAATGAACCTGCGAGGAGCTTCGAATGTTCCTAAGCCTCAGACGGAGATAATCAAGTTACAGATCTGTGGGATGAAAAGAAACCAACCCAGACCGCACCGTTTTCTTTTGCTCTACCGTGAATTGGAATCATTTTGCTTCACATCAGGGAAACTTCTAACTTTTTTTTTTTGATAAAAACTTCTGTGCGGAACAAAAACTGTTTTATGATAATCCGTGTTGTTCCAGAGACACTCATTCAACACCGTCTGATTAAATTTGAGTCGTTCACTTGACTTGTTACCAGCCGCTAGATTTCATCCATTCTGACATGATAAATAATAGGATTTTTTTACTTGCTGAACGTGCTTTGCTTTCTCGGTTGAACTCCTTTAGCAAAGGGGCCTTTTTCAAATCAAAAGGTGTGTGCTTTTTTCCGTCAGCGTTTGTCATTCGGAGGTATACGCGTAGGTTCAGAGTTCTTCGGTCGCTTTACAATGAGTTCTGAGAAAATATTATGTTTCATGGCACATATGTAACTTGGCTGGGCTTGAATTATCCCAACGACAGCAAGTGGAAAGTTCACCGATGGGTGTTGGTGTCAGGTTTGTTGGAAATGTGGGACTTCTGAAGATAAAATCAGTGAACCGGAACGGTTGGCAACAGCCACTCGTATTACAATCGGACCCCGGATGGAGTTTGCAAACACATTTGGTAATGGAATAATAAATTTGTCCCTTGCTTGATGTTGACACATTTAGTTTGGGTTTTGCTGTATCTTTTAGTAGAAGCCAGTGGTTAATTTTTTCTGACTTAAAAACAGGGTGATGTGTTATGTTTTGACCAATGTTGATGTTTGCTAGGCTCATCGAAATTCATTTGATTTCATGCTTAATTTCTGTACAAATAACCTCAGATGTGAGGATGTACCTACACATATTTAGTGTAATAATTTTCCCATTGCGAAAGTGAATTGAACAGTGATTCACATAAACGTTTAGATTATGGAAAGCGTATTGTAAAAACAGTACCTTCAATGAGAGTAAAGCAAAAAGGCTCCATCTCGCATTAAGAGTTTAGCGAGCTTTGGGGTAGAGAATAATTTCGACACAACGTCTCTTGAAAGCATCAAACAGTCCGACGTTATGAACGGGTCCAACATTACTCCTGCTATTCTAACGTATGATGTAATACCGTCGAGGAAACTTGATCAGTTTCGTTGAAAATCATGTTCAGACATCATTTGCCATGAGTCGTTGTACTTAACTGAATGTCACGCCACCTTGAAATATATTAACAGGTGATGAGTCACCTGTAATTGAGCCGTTGCGAAACAGAGTGGTCTAAAGACCATTTTTTTCGAAAATGAGTTTTTTGCATAAACCGCATCTACTCAAGAAGCTGAAGTTGGGAGATTAAGAAAATTTCGGAAAATCGAATTTTAAAGCTGATTTATTCCGTGTTGAAAATTCGTCCGAAACAGAATGGCCATATTGTTTCGGAACAGAGTGGTCTATGTACATAAATCGATGTAATACTATCATATAACACGTAACATGTAGCATTACATGTGATAAGGAACAATGCACTCGTTTTGTACATGTCACACGTGATATGTAACATGTTACACGTAATGTAACACGAAAAATTTAACATGTAAAATATTATGTAATATGTAATATCTTGTGTTACATGTAATGCAACACGTGACATCTTACATGTGACATGCTATATGTATCATATAACATGTGACACTAGCCATACGATTTACCGTCATTTTCTTTGTCATTTACCAGGTTTGTGTACATAGACCACTCTGTTCCGAAACGATTCGAGGATTCCAGTGAATATATATATGAAGTCAGAGTGGTCTATGTACATTGGTGAGATAAAATCACCGATTTCGCAACCCAAGTAACACACGTTGGTATAGAATAGTTGACGTTACCTATTCCATGACATCAATATCACCAGAAAAGCGCGAAACATGAAGGCTAGTAGAACAAGTACCGATTACTGCATGAAAGCAAGCCAACTTGATATAATTAAGTGGCAAAATACATCTCGAGTACTAATGGCAATGCGCAAATCTGTTGCTATGACAACTGTTAACCAGCGCATGCGCAAATGTGTTGTGTCTGCGCAGTGCAACTAGATCGACAATTGCTTTTATCAGTGGCAGTTTTAATTGATTATAAAATGATGACAAAAAATAATATTCAACCTTTCAAAATGAGTTGTTTCTTTCGCTACAATATTGAAATTGTTTTCGCATAGTTTCAACGTTATCTGGATCTAAAATCTAACAAAACTAGAAAACGTTGTTAGATATACAATAACAAAAAACTGAAATGATATTGGTTACACTGCAAGCGTTTTGTTTATCTTTTGATGGCGCGTTTTGAAGCGCATCGAATAAATATAGAAATCGTTCATATAATTTAAATATTATTTTGATCAAGTAATTTTAAGTTTAGGTACAATGCTAGGGCTATTGTACTAAGGAAAAGCAATTTACAGGTATGTAGTGTTGTTATTAGATGGTGTTATGTCTTACGAAAAGACCAAGTGATAGTGATTGTCATTCTTGAACTCATGTTATTAAGAACATCTCCAAAACCAGAAAAAACGTGCTTGTTTTCGAAATGCGGTTGTATTACTGATGAAAAACAACTTCAAACAAAATATAGTAACGCAAGTTTTCAATTGCGCTTGTAATACACTCATATGACTACTTTCGTTGTTACTTATTTTCTAACACGTTTTGTGTGTTACTTGGGAAAGGTACTGTTAATTGCATGTATCCCAATGTTAAGCCACTTCATAACCTTTATATTAGAACATTTTGTTTGAAAGAATCCGTTGAACAGAATTTTATTCAGAGATTTTTCGAAAATTGCTTCTCCTGAACAATTTGCTCGATGGCACATAGACCACTCTGGTCCGCAACGGCTCAATTAGTGATAGTAATGTGCTTCGACGATACACACACTTCGTTCACTTTCTGCATTTCACTGATTTAGGTTGTCCACGGAAGCTTCAAACATTCGGGTATTAAGTTTTCTGGAACCTATGAAGTCTCCAGGACCAGATGGCATTTTATTCTTCTTTTTGTGAATGACAGATGTTGGTATAATGATCATTGAATTAGTGAAGCGAAAAATAAGAACTGAATACAGTATTGGGAAAAAATATCACATCCAGACGGGATGGTGTAATGCTCAAAGTGAAAAAAATACCTTTCCCAGATATCACGCGGAAAGTCAATTTAACACCAAGGGTAGGATGAAAGACATTCAGCTATTATATCCGCAATGAGATTCTCCTGAATTCACAGCATGATGAATTGATAAAAGCTGCTCGTAAAAGCCTTCTTTACTCTTATATCTCATGACTAACTCCAGGACAATCTGGGAACTGGGAAGCGGCTGCACAAACATCGCTCCAGAGGTCCAGAGAAGTACCCATCCGGATAACATTGGGGTAAGTCAGCGCGTCCATCTACTCTTCGCGGAATTGGACCATTTCTACTGTCAGGCAATTATCCAGGATGATTTACCTCGCATGCCCCTCGTGTCACGTTAGTCAAAGTACTTTCCGTCCTCCTTAATGGCGATACTGGTATGCATCATGCCGAACGAGACGCAGATTGCGTCGTATAACATTGTATGATACGTGCTCGCAGCCCTCAGGTACATGAACCTGTGGGTACTTTCCAGTGTAACGCGATAATTGTTAGCACATAGCGCTTTGGGCTGCACTGGCCCACCATTCCTAAGTATGGACGAAATCGCGCTGGTAAGAAATATCCACCCGCTGCCGAACACCGCTGAGCTATTCGATATCTCCGAGATACCTTTTTACTTTCCTGGTGAAACATCCCTCGGGATTTCACCTGCGTCACAACGCATTCGGTTCATGATAACTTTTCTCCAGTTTCTAGAGCATCCTACATTTCCTAGCTCGTTGCGCCGTTCCGTTTGTATCGGCCGGATTCGAAATGAACACCATTTTTGCAGAATTATTGTCCGGAATTCTTACTACATGTCTCGCCCATTGTACCCTTCCAAC
Organism: Wyeomyia smithii; assembly: GCF_029784165.1. Classification (NCBI taxonomy): domain Eukaryota; kingdom Metazoa; phylum Arthropoda; class Insecta; order Diptera; family Culicidae; genus Wyeomyia; species Wyeomyia smithii. The sequence continues at coordinate 86,414,198 of NC_073696.1, read as the reverse complement.
TTTGAACACTTTCTGGACACTAGGCTCGCCGTAGAGCTGCTCCAGCTCGTGATTCATTCTTCGTCTCTATACATCATCCTTACATACCCCCAGTGGCGTAGCAATGATTTGGTGGGCCTGGTGCGGTAACAAAAATGTGGGCCCCCCATGAAAATGACTGGGGATTTTTTTCTTCCATTAAAGGAAATGATACAAACAAAAAAAAAGATTTTTCTACTTATTTATTCCGTTTTCCGCATAATTAAAAATAAGGTTAATTTGGATACTCACTTTCCGTACTTTTTGATTGGCAAAATCAGAAATTACAGATTCAAAATCAATGGAATCAGTGATTTCACGTTCGATTGATAAAGTGGCAAGGTTTGTTAATCTTAAGTTACTCATCGTTGACCTCAAATAGTTCTTGATCAACTTTAACTTAGAACAGCCGTTCTCAAATTTTTTTTGTCCGCGTACCCCTTGGCGATATTTTCCAAGTCAATTGTACCTTGGAATGTTCTCGCAGAATGGAGAGAGTAGAGGTAGGCCATGTTGAGATAGTCTAGTTCAGGTTTTTTAAATTGAACTATGGTTTATTTTACTGCTATACAGTCATGTTTTAAGAGCGAGCTTGAACAACAAATGAAGTATTACAGAGATAAAATGTTTTGTCCGTTGTATTTTTCTTTCGCATACCCCCTGAAGGCTTTCGCGTACTTATAGCGATACGCGTACCCCGTACATACGAATTTTATGTTTGGTACCGAATCGAACAATTTATACCTATGAATAAAATTTAATAGCTCTATTGCTTCACCAAGATGAATCCAAAAGAATGTCGGGTGTTGAAAAGCCTTTTCCTCTGCGAGTTCAGATCGAGATCTTGTGGCAATTTCCTTTCCTCGTCACCTGGCATTCCCTTTTTTCGACGAACTCGTTTTCGGGGTTTTGGGTCAATCTCTAGTTCAGTACAATTTTCTTCTGCATACTTTAGACCACATTCCAAAACTTCTGCTCGCTTATCGGTCAAAAATTTATGTAATGCCATTAACTTCTTAGCACACTCCAGTATATTAGAGTGGAGTTTTTTTTTCAAAAATATTTGCGGGACCTGTTTTCCCAGGCAAAAAGACCTCCTTGGGGTTCAATGAGCAACATTTGGAAAATTTCACATGGTTAAATTTCATTAAGGTCTAGAGGTGGCGCAGACGGCCTGAAGGTCAGATTTGAAACGAAAGCAATTTTTTACAAATGGAGGAACAATGATTTCTATTGTAAGTATATATTCGAGGATAGAACGTGTTCACTTATACAGGCACCTTCTGCATTTCCTTATAATCGCATACCCCGAGATTGCACTACTTGTACACTGAAATTGCGAATTGTGCGGTATGTCTCCTTCGCCCGCTGTGCTAACGAAGTCGTTTCTCCTACCGTCTTGGTCTTCTGCCTCTGCGTCATCTGGTAGTTCATTGTAGTGTTGCTTCCACCTGTCGATCACTCCATGTTCATCCGTCTAGATCTACGCCGATTGTTTCGGTCCGTGTTAACATTATTTGATTCCTGTACTGATTTTTTTTACGGTTGACTTGTAAGGCCTGAACAGCCCTCAGACTTGCTGGAGGACCATCGTGACACCACTGTTTAGAGTCCCACTCGAGATAGTGCTGCAATAATCGGCCCTCTTAGAGATATAGTCAGCGTGGGTCACAAATGTGAGATTGTCGTCGACCATAACCCCCAAGAGCTTCAAAAATCGTTCTGAGGTAATGGTGCAGTCTCCGGCTCCGACCATCGCCTATTGCTTTGACTTCCGGTTGTTCACAAACGTGTTCTTCGTCTTTTGATGCGCTAACACCAGTTTCCTATAGTGTAAAAATGTTCTAAGGCAAACAGGCTGGTAATTTTCGCATCGAAGGGGTTAAAACTTACACCCTTAGTAACCACTGCATCAGACTGCCTAGAAGTTAGAGCAGTCTAGACGTTCCTTATAGAGTGACCATATCCACTCGTCGGAATAGAGGTGGTCCCACACGTCGAATTAGCTTAAAAGTTCACTGGTAGAGCTGCGTGTCCACACAAGTCGGCACTCGGCGACGGCAAGGCCATGTATGCTTAGTGTGTGTTCACTGAAAGTAGTCAAACAGTCTCGTACCGGCAGAGGGAGCGCGCCTAGGGCGTGGTGGGGTATCGTACACTGGGCCGTCGACTCCCCGTAAAAGCCACGGTACCGTAAACTGGGGTGACTTTGATCACCGGGTTGACTTTGATCACTGTACCTCTTTTTTGAAAATGTGGTAAAAAAGCGCTCGTAGTGCTTGGGATTTGTTGTAATCTTCGCGGATTGTGTAGATATATGTCTGTACTGCTACTACAGTGTTTTTCATGCTAAAATATTAATTAAAAATAAAGTGTATTTTTGGCGATTTTTGTTGCATACAAACAATCGGTTCAAGCAGATTCAAAACAACAAGTTGCAATACGCAAAGTTTTTTTATTTTGTTCCCAGATTAGTTCTTAAGATGAACAAATATTATAACAATGCATTTCATTGTTATTTCTGCAAGTTTTTCCTCGAAGGCAATGTTGAGACCCAATAATCTCCACAGCGTATTACATATTTCTTCTTAACAAAAACCCAAGACGTGAAGTAACATGCGAATTTGGACGATTGCATAAGTCATATTTCACGTGGACTGGTTCTTGATGATTTTAGACCACCTTCCCTCTCAGTGGATAATCATTCATATAAATTCTAAAAATTTTGTATGAATCTTGGACATTCGCCAACATAAACTGTTCACGTAGAATGTGAATGGCCCCCAAATTGCTTTCCATATTTATGAACTCGTTTAAGTCGTTTTAGGCTGTTTAATTTAGTAAAAGTAGTGAAGCGTTACTGCAAATTCATCAAAATAATGAAGTGATCAAAGTCACCCCGGAATGATGATTGGTCTAAAATTTTTAGGGCATATTTAAAAACAACAAAATTGTTACTAAACTTTTGAAGTAGTGACTGAATCTTTCTCAATGCATGCCAGTACTTATTTTAAAAATATCAAACAATATTGTTTTCAGTATATTCTGAAAATATTCAAGATACAATCAAAAAAGTGATCAAAGTAACCCCAGTTTACGGTACCCGCAAGCAGCTTCGACGGAGTGAATAGTGCCGCTCCCATCTCCCAAAGGCCCCACCCATCGGAGACCAATACCAACCAGGCAACTGGTCGCAGTTTTTGAGGATATGAGTTGGTACACGTTCTATACCACGATGTATGGCTGCACCGAGCTCCCTTAGTAAAGTCGTGTGACAACGGTTTAAAACGGCGAGGTAGCAAACGGCAGCAGGGGTCTCAGTCCCGTAAAACCTGGCAGACCTTCCAGTACGTTTCGCGTTCATTGCCTGGTGGAAATCAGGCAGGAGTAGGATCAGATGCTGGGAGCTGGCCTAAGCAGCAGATTCCCTTTCCTGATTTACGCCGCGGTTGCCCATAAGGCGCTATGAGCGTCCATTCTAGCCATGACCTCACTGCTTCGGCATAGCCCACCAAAGAGGTGACTACTCCATATGAATGAGGATAGCGGCTGGAAGGGGGACCCTTTTCAAAAAATGGATAAGTGCGTGCGTGCGAATGCTGGAGCGAACGCGGGAGTGGATGCGGGAGCGGATGAATCGCCAAATCCATTCGCAAGAGGTGCCATTCAGCGGTCCCTATCGGGATCACCAGATGCAGACAAGAGCGGCGGAAAGGCGGCAACGCCCAAAGCCACAGGGGGAATTCAGCGGTCCCCACCGAAGCCGACAGACACTGTCAAAGGCAGTGGTAAGGCAGGTACACCTAAAGCTACCCCGGAAAGCGAACGCGGTCCCGGCGATCGGCTGGTAGCGGTGGTTCAGGCAAAGATGGAAACGCTATCCAGTGTGGCGGTACTGTCGATACAACTCGATGCCATAATCGAGTTTGCGGATTGCCGTAGCAATATCTCGAAGCACGAATCAGAGTCTTGTTTTGCTACGCATCTGCATTAACAGTGCGAGGGTCGATTATACTGCGCTCTTGAAGCGCGCGGAAGCGGCAGAAAAAGCGCTCAAAAAGTGCCAAAGCACTTCTAAGCGCGTAAATGTGACCGTGTCTAAAAGCACACAGACGGCCACATTTTTCGTTCGCCGAGGTCTGTTCTACAGAACCGGCAGCAAAGCGAACGAGGAAGTCTCCAGGAGAGCAGGCCCCCGCGTGCATCAAGAGGAGGTTGATCGAGACAAACCCACCAGATGGTCCGTCAACGACGAACGTTGGTCCTACGAAGGAAAAGTCCAACAGGGACACCACGGGTAGGGAGAAATGGACTACCGTGGTGGACAAAAAACGGCAGAAGCGGAAACGCGCGAGAAATGAGAAAACCGCTCTGAAAAGCCGAAGAAAACGAAGAAGAGCAAAGGTGACGCGCTCATACTCGAAACCGACGGGTCTAAGTACTTGGAGGTCTTGAGGGCCATGAGAGGCGACACCCAGCTGAAGGAACTGGGCGAAGATGTTCGAACCATTCGTCGATCTCGTACCGGCGAAATGATCCTCGAACTACGCAGGGATGCGAGCCCTCACCCCGGAGGTGACTCTTCAGCTTAAAAACCTGGACGAAATTACTTAGGGGTGCGACATTGTACAAGCCTTCGAGAAAGAATGCGGGGTCACGGTGGCCGTAGAGGTAATTCGCCTCCGAAAGGGCCCCTCTGGGACTCAGGTTGCCACCGTAAAACATCCATCGTCCGAAGGAAGCAAAGCACTGAAGAAAACCAAGCTGAAGGTTCTTTGGTCGCTATGTCCGCTGGGCATTCTCCAGCAGCCCGATGTAAGCTTCAGGTGCTTCGAGCGGGGACATAAGTCATGGTCCTGTAAAGAGCCCGACAAGTCCAGTTAATGTCGACGCTGCGGTGGTGCAGGCCATAAAGCGCGGGACTGCGGGGCGCCTCCCAAGTGCTTAGTATGCACCGGTAAGCTGGACGCTAAGCACGTCACGGGAGGCCCCAAGTGCCCGGCTAGCAAGCCGGCTACTAAACCGCAGACGTGAGGGTGATGCAACTAAACCTGATCCACTGCTACGCGGCCCTGCAACTGCTACACCAAGCAGCCACTGAGTTGCTGTCAGACCATCGTATCGGACTCCTACCGCATCCCTACTGGAAACGGTAACTGGGTAGCGGATAAGTCCGGGATGGCGGCCATATGGACGACAGGCAGGTTCCCGGTTCAGGAGGTTGTGTCGACGTCGAACGAGGGCTACCTGGTTGCCATGGTAGGGGTATTCTACTGCAGTTGGTTTACGGAAAGGTTCGGATGGTCGATCGGGTAATCTTGGAACTAGTAGACCTAAAGCCGTTGGTAGTGGCAGGAGACTTTAACGCCTGGGCTGTTGATTGCGAAAGCCGCTGCACTAACCAGAGGAGTCAGATCCTGTTGGAAGCTTTGGCGAAGCTCAACTTAGGCCTGGCAAATGTCGGTACTAAAAGAACCTACAGCAGAAACGGCGCGGGTTCGGTTATCGACGTGACGTTCAGCAGCCCTGGGCTGATCACGAACTGGAAGGTAGACAACGGCCACACTAATAGCGACCACCAGTCGGTCAGCTATAGCGTGTACACGAGGCGGCAAGCGACGGGTAGGGCCAATACCTCAATCACTCGTGGCTGGGAGACAGCGCCCAGTCCGCACTAATGACATGTTGGTGACCTTTAAGAGAAGATTCATATTTGTATGAAGAATATGTTCTGTAAATGGTCAGGAATGCTGAAAAAGCGTCGAAAAGGCGGGGCTTACAGCCTTATACAAACTTTTGGTAATTGTCACAAAGTGGTTTGTTAGAAATTTTCTACATTTGCATATTTTTAACTTGGTGATATTTATAGGAAAAACCAGAAACATTTCTATTATTTTCAAATTGTCACCGCGAGACATATTTTTATCAACACATTCATGAATATTTTTCGTGACAAAGTTCTAAAATAAAACATACTATTCGTGACCAACTCACGAACATTGCTATTTTAGTGTTTTTTTTTATTTCGCCGATGAAATATAGAAATGATTGAGTGTGTGTATGTAAGTAATAACATAGAACAAGTCGAAATTTCGATAAATGCCAAGAGCTATTTACAAATGCAATCCCATTTTCATGCAGAAAGTATATCGCCTACCCCTCAAAATTTTCACGCGCCTTTGAAAAAATTAGGTTTTAGATAGTATTTGTAAAATTTTTAATATTTTAGAAACACGACAAAATAATTTTGTTGATCTCTTAAGGCAAATGTCTGTTTATAAGTGACTCCTGTTCTGCCGTAATCTCGCAAACTGACGTAAGCGCCAAAGTGGCCGATTAATGTTTTTTGAGATTAAATGATAGAACACACCAGACCGGACCTATGGGCACCGAAATTTTATCAAAAGTGCAAAAACTAGCGTCATAAATTCACGAAAACGAAATGACGTAACCGCCATTTCTACTCAACGTGACGTAAATCCAACCCAATTATGTTTATGATGCTTTTATTTCATTCAACGACTCGCAAATATAACTAAATTTGGCATGTAGATGTTTTTGGGAGCAGGAAATATTTCTATGGTGGTACGACACCACTCTCTTCTCTGCAAGAGTCCAAGTAAAACACATATTTGAAACAATTTTTCCGAAAAATAGCTTAAAATGATAAAAATGATGCCCAGGAGCCAAGAATTGCCCTCAGAGACTATTTTGAATTCTAAGATGGCAACTTCTGGTTTCTTAAAAAACAGACCAAAATGGCCAAATACCACCAGAATCAGACTGATGCCCAGAGGCCAGAAATTGAGCCGTTTTGAAATCCAAGATGACGACTTCTGCTCTCTGGAAACTATCCCAAAATTATCGAATACCACTCAATATGGATATTTCCTGAATCGGGATGATGAACAGAAGCCTACAATTGACCCCAGAGAAGACCGTGTTAATCTCCGACCACGGATTCAGCTTAGCGGAGATGAAATCGAGAAAGTTGGCAAGTGCGTGCACCTAGGCTTACTGGTGATTACCGAGAACGACATTAGCGGAGAAATCGTCGAGGTCCTATGGCGGAAAACCGTGCCTTTTTTGAACACCGGAAGACGCACTGCTCGAATAAAACTCGCCGCGGAACGAAGTTGACTATCGAAGCTTGGTACATGCTCGTGGACAACTAAAGCGCACTTGCTTTTTGTACGGAAGAAGTGCAGATGGAAGATGGCAGAGGCCACGAATGCTATTATATTGCAAACTAAATTTATTTCCAAAAAAGTATTCTCGAATCGCGATTATTTGCCTGATTATGAAAAAAAAGTTAAATGTTGAGCGACTTGTCGCATACTACGATGGATGTACGTCAATCGGTTGTAGAAACAGTGAAATAAAAATCACTGTTTCTACAACAAAATGACGTTGGTAACATAACTTCAGTTAATGAACCTTTTTCCACAAATCATACGTTCGGCAATGTTTTGTGATTATATTAATGCATTATGCACAGATCAGATTGTTGAAATTCGTCCTAACACTCATTATACGAACGTTTTTGGAAAAATCTTCGTTCTGAAAATTTTACTCGCTGTCGCATACGTCAGTCTGCGAGATTACGGCAGTGTTGTAATCTTGCTACAAAATACATGAAAATTTTCGAGAAAAACGTCTAAATCTAATTGTGGTTTAATTTTATAATGGACTACTTTCGCCGCTTTTAGCAAGTATTTCCCCCATTTTAGTGAGCCAACAAACTTCAGGTGCTCGTCATCAATTATTCTTGGTGACTTTTGTAAACAAGATGCATTCCTCCGGTTATAGCTCATTTCTTGATTCTTCAATAAAAATCAACTGATACGGGGACTCATTTGAGACAATACCGAACGTTAGTTTCAGATAATATGTAACCTTGTTAAATTGAACCATTTTTTTGTAACTTGGTTAAAACAGGATAGTTACTAAAATCCCGCGGATTTTTCAGAAAGATCACATATTCTACAATGACAACATTTGGCATTAAAAAGTCACGGTGACTAAATAGTAACATTAAGTGGCCGAAGCCCGATGTTTACTTTTTCTGATTTTTATTTAAACCAAAAGAGATGATTACCAAAATCACTGTGACAATGTTAATAACTTATAAGTTTTTTCAAAAGGTCACGAACTCTATTAAACAAAACTTTTGTCAAATATTTTCTTACAAAAGTCACAGTGACTAACTGGGGAAACTATTTCTATAAAAAGTCACTGTGCATTTGTCAGAAAAATTTAAATGTAACTCTTAATTTCTTGGTGACTATTCTAAGACAAAAAGCCATTTATACTTTGAATTATCACCGTGACTTCATAATGGAAAAAATACTTTCGTTTCACAAGTGAAATGATTTCGTCTGTGACTCTTCAGAGAAAAATAAATAAATTGTAGTTCAATGATCACGGAAACAAAATAAAAGAAATATTTGTTTTTTGATCATAGTTTTAGTGTCTTTGTAAGAAAATAAACACAAGTTTTTCTATAAAAAGTAATTGTTACTCGATTACAAAAACTATTTCCATATTATTTTTAAAACGTTCGGGGGACAATTGTAAGAAAAAAGCCCTATTTCATTTGTGACCCTCGTGCGGATTGGGCGCACTTTGATGCCGATGTATTCGCGGAAGCAATAAGGTTGGACCTCGAAGGGGAGAGGGCTCCCTGGAGGGTGGACCAATTTTTTGCTATACTATCACGGGCGTGCAAAGCCACCATGCTTAGGTCTTGTCAGCCTAGCCAAACCTCTGGCCTCCTGCTGCTGATTCACCGTAAACAGCGAGTGACGGCAGCCGCGCAGAGGCCGAGGATGCGGTAAGGGTGACGAACAGTGAACTCATTGAGATCGCAAACTCGCAGAAGGTAAGCAAGGCACCGGGACCGGACGGAATCTCGAGCCTGGCCATTAGGACGACCATTAAGGTAGCCCCCGGCTTATTCAGGGCGGGCATGCAGAAATGCTTAGACGACTGCCTCTTCCAGGGAAACCACCAGGTGACCCTTCGGCATATAGATCAATTTGCCTGCTAGACACAGCGGGCAAGGTGCTTGAGAGAGTAATCCTCAACAGACTTGTAGGATTCACCGAAAGTGAAACTGGTTTGTCAAGCAACCAGCTCGGATTCCGTAAGGGTAAGTTCCCGGTGAATGCTATTCTCTCCGTCACCAAGACGGCCGAGGTAGCACTCCAAAGTAAAAGAAGGGGCATTCGTTATTGCGCAATTGTCACGCTAGACGTAAAAAACCAGTTCAATAGCGCCAGTTGGGACTCTATATCCTACGCGCTTCGGAATCTCGGAGTGCCGGTGGCACTGTACAAGATTCTGGAAAACTACTTTCAGAATCGAGTACTAGTCTACTACACACATGAGGGTCAGAAATGCGTCCCGATTACCGCAGCAGTACCGCAAGGATCCATCCTGGGTCCGCTGAAGCTCCCACCTGGAACGGTGATTGTAGGCTTCGCAGACGATATAACTCTAGAGGTTTACGGTGAGTCGGTCAGTGAGGTCGAGTTGAAAGCCACGCTATTCATACGCGTAGTTGAGGATTGGACGCACTCCAGGAAACTGAGGCTAGCGCATCATAAGACAGAGGTCATCATGGTAAACAACCGCAAATCTGAACAGAAGGCGGTGATCAGTGCCGGTGGGGACACTATCGCCTCGAGGCGATCCTTGAAGCCTTGATGGTCGATGACAAGTTCACGTTTGGGAGCCATATCGACTACGCCTGCAAGAAAGCTTTCACGACTATGGCAGCATTATCGCGCATGATGTCGAATAGCCCGGCGGTATTTAGCAGCAGGTGCAAGCTGCTAGCTAGTGTGACAACGTCCATACTCAGGTATGGCGGACCCGTGTGGTCGAAAGCGTTGGGTACTTGCAGTTACCGCGGTAAACTGGAAAGCACCTACAGGCTCATGTGCCTGAGGGTCGCATGCGCGTATCAAACCGTGTCATACAAAGCAATATGCGTCGTGACTGGCATGATACCTGTCAGCATCATTGTCAAAGAGGACGTAGAATGCTTCGATCAACGTTACACGAGAGGTATACGAACCGCCAGAAGGTCAACTTCGATGACCAGGTGGCAGCGGGAATGGTCCAATTTTACCAAAGGTATATGGACACACCGAATCATCCCGGAGATAGCCGGATGGATCGAGGACGCCATGGGGAAGTTAACTTCCACCTGACACAGATACTGTCAGGCCATGGCTGCTTTAAGCAGTAGCTCAAGAGTTTGAGCATGCGGAGTCACCAATGCCCACAATGTGCGGAGGCGGAAGAAACCACTGAACATGTGATATTTGTTTGTCCACTTTTCACACAGGTAAGAAGCGAAATATTGGCAGTAATCGGGCCGGATACTACTCCGGAAAACATAGTGGGAAGGATGTGCGAAGACGAGGGTACCTGGAGAGCAGTCAGCACGGCTGCTTCCAAGATTGTTCTTTCGCTGCAAGGCAACCATCGACGGGACAATCATCGAAATGCCAGTGAAGGCTGACCTTCCTTGCCTTCACTTAAACAGTAAAGTCCAGATATTATCGAATTGTCGTGGGGCGCTTTAAAGGAACAATCGCCCTTCTTCCCGAAGCAATGCCTAACGGCGGTACCAGGGGGAACAGGGCGCGAGAAAAATGGAGAACCGTAGCTTGGAAGTGCAGTGCAGTGCCAAAGTAGCTATCCCGGCAGAACCAAGTACTACTGTTCTGGATACCTGGACACTGTGCCATCGTGTGCAAGGAAAACGATGACTACCTCGCAAGACAAAGCGCAGCAAAGCATTTAGTTGAACCTGAACCATTTCTGGAAACCTCCGCTGTCGATCGCAAGCCTAAAACATGAGAAATGGTTGAAATAACTAAAGGTCCAGTTACACACACGGTACAATGATGCCTTCTCCATACAAAATAGAAGGCGTGATGGCGATATTTTGTATGGAGAAGGCGTCATTACGCCGGGTGTGTAACTGGGCCTTAACCGAGCATAGTTAATATGTCCAAACATGCTCGCCTACTTTGTCAGGATGAAGCCTTGCGTTTGCTAGGCATAAGTTCTTCAAACGTTATCTTTTAACTCCATAACATTCATGGAATTCTAATCCCATAAAGGTCGCTAGTTTCTTCGACTATGCGATACCAAATTGAGGCTCAGTATTACTATCAACCAATACTCTTTCAATGAGTACGAGTACCTGGTTATCTGTATACAGCAGTCGGGGAGGGACGCAAAAGATTGCACTGGTAAACTCAGGTTTTGCTCTAGAGTTAAAACTGTATAAAAATGAAAGATTAAAGCTTTCGAACCATTCCTGTGAATTTTGGTGCCCCTAGTAAAGGTAAAATTTTCTGTTACTTAAATGAGTTTTCTCATAAGACAACGTAGAAGCGACGAATGCGGCGAGCAATTACTGTACCACACTTTGACGCGCTTCTGCATACACAAGCGGCTGCAGAATTCACGGGAATGGTTGAAAATCTATTATATTTCTTTTTTTTTCTCAGTTTAAGCACTAAAAGGTAAAGGTTTCAACCCTAATCATCAGTTGTGCTAATTCCGCACAATATTGATACGATTTCGCACCAATAAATTTTCGCGTGTACATTTAACACGGCAGCAAAAATGACTAGAACAAGATACCTGACTCTTGCAGAATTCATCGGACATGATTGTCGTTGCGCGTGAGCGAAAGTCGAACTAATTAATACACTGTTAATATGATGCATACTTTACGTCAAAATCAACTAACGACAAGGCCAAGACATGACTGCTGAAAGGTGAAACAATTTTTTCAGTATCCATGTGGACGACTGTGCGGTGCTGCCATCCGAAAAATGATAATAATGTGTACGAATGTTTAGTTCTCAAACATGAAACTTTCCGGAAGAATCAAGAATTATCGGCGCATCATTTAAAATTAAGCGTACCATCAGAACTTTCTGATAACCACTATGAGCACGGTATACAGTCAAGTTTTCCACTCTTACCGAGGGTAATAAAGAAAAAGTGACCCGGTGAACCTGACCATAAGCATAATGGTTCTGAAACCTGGGGTGACATTGCGCATTGTCGAGCAACTCGAACAAAACTAAATGATCGCTGGGGGGCGTTGTTTTGTTTTTCGTATTTTTTTCGACTTTGCGGGTTAGATGAGCCGCAGGACAAATGACAATGACAGCTCCTATTAAGCTTAAAGCATAACTGGCAATATGTGACCTACTCGAAAATAGCGAAAATCGTTCGAATCGAGCTGCGCAATGCCACCCCTGGCTTGCGACATATCAAATTTTAATTTTTGGTAGAATGGGATCTGAAAATAAATATAACCCCTCAATATAAACCCCCACTCTGATAGTCAATGTCACACTTTTCTGTCGTACTTTGAAGTGCAAAAAATATGGCAATAGCATTAAGTGCAAAAAATAACAATATCATTGATCTGCATGTTATCTTAAGCGTCGAGCCAAACTGCTACACCCTTTTCATAAACAATCTTGAACAGCTCAATGATCGATGACGGACTATGCACGATAAATCGGTTTTGCTCATAGTGACAATTTTATGAGAATTTAAGTCATCAGATGGCAGCACTAACCGTCGTAAATCGGTCGTGTTCAAAATGTATGAAAAATATGAAAGTTAGGTATCTTGTTCTAGTTATCTTTGACGGCAGCCATCATTTTTTAGCCAGGTTGTCAGGAAGGAATGCTCAAATTCGATTACGTTGATTCATATTTCTGCGAACGAACTCCAAACAACCACAGAAGAAATTGAATACAGACGCACAATCGAGACATCCCCTACACCACTAATAGCACATCGAGAATTTTCAACACCAAATAACTGATTGAGTATTTTACCGTTAATTGTCTTATTCAAGCAACTGAGTAATGGTTCCGGGTGAATTTAATTACAAAACATTTTGTCACACTAATGGCCACTGAGTTTTTAGGACACCAGTCGCGAAAAAGGTTAAAATACTGTTGAAACTCGTTGAGGCACATAAGATAAAATTACAACTTTGTAAGACTCGGGGGCTAGAAGTGGCTGTAAGATTCCTTTCAAAACAACATTATGGGTGCCACCACCATTTTTGTACCCACCGATGGTTCTTTGATGTTTCTTCTCACGGAAAAGCAACGGTAGGGGACAGCAATAACACTTAGATTTTCGGGTTTTTATGCTAATGTTTACATTTTTATGGTACGACTTGTCAGTTGTTTGAATATGCTGCTTGTTTTTATGTATATTAGGGTGGGGAAAAGTGATCGATTTTCCAGAACCAAGTTTTTTCGGTTCCTTTTGAGGTCCCAAACAACCCTGAACTTACCTGAAGTCGATTGGTTTTGTCTCCGCTTGGCGCATTTCATTTCAAATTTGTATGAAAATTCATATGGGAAAACCTACTTTCTTGCATTTACCTTTCTAGAGAGCTCAATAATGCTCTAATAATGCATTACATTATGTTAAAGTATAGTATTTTAGATGCCTAACAACTTTGCAGAAGACACTGCAGAGCTAGAATGTCCCTAAGAAGAGCTATAGCTGTTCAAAGTTGAGTATGTCGATTTAAATGCAGAAAATCTTGTTTTCTGCCAACATTACCTATGTACCGGCGTCAGTAGGATTCCCATCAGAAGTAACCTGTGGTAACGAGTCTATACACTCAGCTGGACCAAGCAAAAAAAAATAGATCAATATTCTAGGCGTAAATAGAATCTACAACGTGTTTCAGAGGTTACTTCTGATGGAAATCTGACTAACGCCGGTACACTGGCAGTGTTGGCAGAAAAAATGATTTGCAACATAAATTTCGACATACTCAACTTTGAACTGCTCTAGCATTTTTTTGGCACACTCTAGCTCTTTAGTGTCTTCTGCCAAGTTGTTAGGCATCAAAAAATCTACCATTTGAAGTCATGAAACCTATGGTTTGAGCCATTTTGAGCTCTTTAGAATGGAAAATGCAAAAAAGTTGGTTTTTCCATACAAATCTCCATCTAAATTTAAAATACAATGCGCCAAGCGGAGACAAAACCAATCGACTTCCAATAAATTCAGAATTGTTTGGGGCCTCAAATAGAACAAAAAAAAACTTGGTTCTGGCTTTCTGCTATCAAGTCTCGTTTTTTCCATATAACGATTCCCCACCCTAAAGTATATCCACCATTAAAAGAGCTACAAATGAAGATTATTCCGTTCTGCGTGTTGTTCATACAAGTAACTAATAGATTAGTCTTTAAGATTCTCTTAGATTACAACAAGAGTTGCCTGTAGCGCCAGGTTTTCTCGATCTCCGAATTATAAAATCAGCCTTTTGCTGGAAAAATCTCTTGTCACCACTTCTATTCTCACATCTATTTACACATGTTTTTGTTTTGCAAACGGTAAGCTCTTACCTCTTTGTACTTTCCATACAGAATCGCCTTGTTGGATGTACTCAATTAGAATATCCAACATCCCAGCAGAGAGTTGCTCTTTCTCCTAATTGTCATAAACAAACGACACTACATTGTGTAACAATCAAATTGCTTGACTTTATCGCACAGGTAAGACTCGACAGTTCCCAATTTTCTAATGAAGATCGTCCAAGGTGTTAAGATTTCATCTAGTTAACGAACTCAACTTTTCTTATAGATGAGCATGTGAGTTACGGAGGAGCAGTTTCTTTTCGTTTCTCATTTACGAATTTCTGAAGCCGCTTAAAATTTCTGTCGTGATCCAATTTATTACATACTACTTGTAGTTAAAATGACTGTCATTTTTGCCTTCCTTCTTGACTAGAAACATATCAAGCTTTAGATTAATTCTATAATCTTTTCAATTAGATTTCTAATTGTTCACATTCCCTAGCTGCAAACATCATTTCTTGTTTCTAAAGTGCTTCTGAAAACTCTGACTTTATAAATGGAATGATATTTACTAGTAGAAGAGATGGAGCCGGTAAATTGATTTCTATCCATCCAGGTCGAGCTTTTACTAACATCGCCTTCATCTGTTGAATGGCAACAGTGTTGTGTACACATATGAATGTCATTGGATGATCATGCCAAATCTAATTGCTACCTTGTTGAATTTTCCACGGAAAACAATGTTCCCAGCCCCTCCCACCGTTGATAGCCAGCTGGGAGCCAGTTGAAGTAGTGAAAGACAATGTCACCACTGCTGGCTGACTCAGCATGAACAACCAGACGCTTTGCCCGGAAGGTGTGGGTGGCAACAGGCGGAAAGCGACAGACAATAATGTGATGCAGATTAAACGTTTCACTTACGGTTCAACCCGATCCGTTTGCTCGGTGTCAGCATAGCTTTTTCGTTATTTTACCCGGGAAAAGTCACTATCTCTCTATGATTAAAAACGTTCCAATGCATGAGAAAATGAAGACGAAATTGTTTCAAACCGACACAAAATACATGAGAATGATCAACCTGTACCTGCTAGTAGGATTATCTATTCTTTTCTTGCTTGCAGTCATTGGTTGGGTATTCGCAGCAGTTGGTAGCCAGAGCGCCTTGCTGCAAAAGTATCCATACGATAAGTGAAGCTGATGGGATGCTAGCTGCTGCGATTTTAAATTACGCCGGTAACGCTCGCCCCCTCCGGCTGATATCGATTTGCAGCGTTTTTGTCCTTCTTTTAGTGCAGCTCAATCAGTGGGAGGGAATACTGTCCGCACACCACTCATCGGATGGTTGCGTTTGCATAATGTAAGTAATTATAAAATAAGCTTACCCGTTGTTGGTGGGAGCGAACTGTGGGAGAATTAAACCATTTGCTGATTTGTTATCCTTGAATGGCGTAATTGGCACAGCGATGTAAGCTTGTGATGTATTTTTAGGTCTAGCCAAACAATAAGCTTCGAAATAACTGGCAGTTGCTCTACATGACCCCGAAGTAAATGAATCAGCAGAGTTCTAGTGCTAGTCACATTATTGCTGACCGTAAAATTTCTCTCTTCATCAACTAATATAGAGAGTACAGTGATCAAATGGGATCAAACATCATTGAAAGAACTGCATCATGCAAAATGTCTAAAACATTTTAATGATTCACTCACTCTTCTAGGTAGCTGCGAAACTTTGTTGTAACAGGACAAGTCGAAAATGATACAGAAAATAATATTGAAACTAGTAACACTGAACCGTTTTAACAGCTAATCGAGTCAGCTGATCATGCGTGTTATTTCAGTTTAACATAATATTTTTGCCAGTAAACAAAAAAAAAAAAAATATTTGTCATG
Source organism: Wyeomyia smithii (assembly GCF_029784165.1). Classification (NCBI taxonomy): domain Eukaryota; kingdom Metazoa; phylum Arthropoda; class Insecta; order Diptera; family Culicidae; genus Wyeomyia; species Wyeomyia smithii. The sequence goes on along the minus strand of NC_073696.1, from coordinate 86,397,912 downwards.
TCCAGCAGACAAAAGCAAACAGTATCAGTTAGGCTAGGGTACTCGTTTTCATTCGTTCGATAATAAGAATAATCATGTTGCCAATCAGGACGTACAAAAAAATAATAAGTGGAAAGATTTGCACACCCCCAGGGTACTGAAAAATGCCGAACAAAAACTAAAGAATGAGGAATCCTGTGCCAGATTGCAAAAATCCTTGGGATTTTGGAATTATCCTTACTTAATTGCCTTAAGAAGGTAACCGAGAGATGATTTTTTGTATGAATTTCAGATTGAATCCAAAGACATGGACAGTTCCATCCGGATTTAACATCTGAGCTGTTAGATCATTGAAGTGGTCTGATAACGGCTTGATTGGGTCGTCGTAGAATTCGGTGAAGCAAACTTTGTTACATATAAATTCCACAAAATAACGGGATTGAGTTACAAGGACTGCGGGAACAGTTTCAGGAAAAACACTTGATGCAATCTTCAGCAGGAGAATGCCTTTGCTGAAACTAGTTAGAGTTAAGAGGACACAAAAGAAGAATCAAGTGTATGACTTGCTTATTTGTTTTGTTATTTGCTTATTTTTTTTTGACGTAGGACTATGTCTTTGTTTTCTATACTAGATTACACTTTGTGAAAGTTGCGTCAGATTTCAAACGATTATAGCGAGCGAACGACTTAATGCATCTTAGTCATTTATATGTCGGTGGATAGATAAAATGTGTAAAAACTTTTTGATATAATGTTCAACATTGTTGCTTTACTGCTAAATGGTGGAAAAAGGTGAAAAGTTTCACGGTCAAGCTTTCCCATATATTTCCCTCGTTATTGGCTTGCTTCCCGAGCACAGATAGCAATAACATGGACGAAATAAATTCCACTGCCTACATATTTTGACTCAACAAAGTGTTTTGGTTGTGGTCCTCTTTCTCCAAGCTGTGTGGCCACGCCCTAATGGCAAAAATCTACGCTGAACTCGATACAAAAGACTGCGTGTAGAAAATTCAGCTTCAGTCTAGTTTTTCACACAATAGCGAGTGGAGTATAGCTGTTAGAGGTACGCGACATTGAGAAACGAGAGCTGCATACGAGTCAACTTTCAGGCACCGCGGAGCATGTTACCTTTATTCTGCACACGGCAGCAACAGTTACCATCGTACGCTGCAGGATATTTTGCTGGCCCATCTGCTGGAGGGCACGGCGGAGAGTAAATTTTATGCGCAGCCAACAGAATATTCAATGCTAGCGGTGGTGGTGCGATCATCTGCGCTCTATAGCACACATTTCAAGCTGAATATTATGGAATCGGTTCTTTTTAGAACTATAAATGCTTGAAGATACGAGTTATGAGAATTTTCACAACTACTCCTAGTTTGAAATGTTCATTTATTTCTCAATAATCATTTTTACAATAACGACCAGGGCGCACCAAAGATAAACGGTAGTGTTGCCTATGAAGAGTTTATCACAGCAAGATATAACCCTCATTTCAAGAATTTTCACTGCTGAATTGAGTGATTTTCCGGTTTAATTGTTTCTTTGTGTGCACTCGAACACCGTTATCAGTCAAATATTAGCAACGAAAATTAGTTAATCTAAGAACCAAAGTGATTTTCGCATCGGGAAAGCAAAAACTTTTTTTTGATGCTTATGAAAATCACTCAGTAGTATCGAAGGTGTTTTGGTTTGTTCCTCTTTCTCCAAGCTGTGTGGCCACGCCTTAATGGCAAAAATCTACGCTGAACTCGATACAAAAGACTGCGTGTAGAAAATTCAGCTTCAGTCTGGTTTGTCACACAATAGTGAGTGGAGAATAGCTGTTAGAGGTACGCGGCATTGAGAAATGAGAGCTGCATATGAGTCAACTTCCAGGCACCGCGGAGCATGTTACCTCTATTTTGCATACGGCAGCAACAGTTACCATCGTACGCAAGATATTTTGCTGGCACAGCTACTGGCGGGCACAGCGGAGAGCAAATTTTATGCGCGGCCAACAAAATATTCAATACTACCGGTGGTGATGCGATCATCAGCGCTCTATAGC